>NW_019735554.1:815773-894988 GCF_002891405.2 Cryptotermes secundus | reverse complement strand
TCAGTAGAGGACTGTGGCCTCCCAGATCCCCAGATCTCAGTATTTCTGATTATTATCTTTGGGGCAACCTGAAGCAAAAAGTCTACAAAAATAATCCCCGCAGCATTGATAGTCTTCAAAATGAAATTACACGCGTAATTCATTCAATTACCGTCGACGAACTGCAGAGAGTGTCGCGTAATTTATTTGTGAGATGCGCGGCATGTTTGCAAGCAGAAGGAGGTCACTTTCAGCACCTGTTATAAACCACGGTAAGTTATCTTTTTACTGTATTCTTATAAATGTGTGCATGTAGAGCAACTGATGGACGGAGACTCAGCGACACCACTACACTCACGCTATCGGGGAACGGCACTGCAGTCGCGGGGAGGAGTTGCATCCGTTCTGCGGTGGTATGACTCACGGCAAATTGCAGCCGCGGCGCGCACTTGATTGTACGCACTGTATATATATATATATATGATTGATTGTGTTCCTCTCAGCAGCTAGGATTGTTACACTTTCTGACCTCAGATTCATCACTCAGGTATAGTTGTATTATGAGAGAAGTGTGATTATTCTTTCATAAATGTTTTCTTCTTGTTGCTGATTTACGGGTTTCTCCTTCATGTACAACTGCTTTTAATTCAAAGACACTGTGAAAATATTCCATACTAATCACATGTGGAGGCTGCCCCAAATCATCATGTTAGAAAACAAATGGGGAGAAAATATAGGTAGTTAAAAAAGGTAATGTACATGTAAAACTTGATGTGTTCATCAGTCATAAAAGGGTCTTTTGTTTTTCTTGTGTGATTCATACACTAAACACATTGTAACTAATTTATTTGCCATTAGATTGCAGCACTATACTATACGAAATGTAGCATAATCCAAGCAGGTAACTCAGTAGTACCAACTTAGATAATTAAATGGCTTACAAGAAATTTATATAAAATTTATATACTTTTTAGTACAGATAGTTTAAGGGGGCACGCGGTAGCGTAGTTGGTTGAGATACTGTGCTACAAACCAGAAGGTCATGGGTTCGAGTCCTGATGAGAAGGATTTTTTTCAATTTACCTAATCCTTCCAGCCACACTATGTCCCTGGGGTCATCTCAGCCTCTAACAGAAATGAGTACCAGGAATCTTCTGGGGAGTAAGGGGTGACTGGTGCATAAGGCCGACAACCTTACCGCCTTCTGTGAACCGATTGTCTTACAACCCTATGGGCCTCCACGGCCTGTTACAGGGATAGCGTTACCTTTTTCCTACCATTTACAAATAGTTTACAGTAAACAGGTCCATTGCAACATACACTCAACTCTCGATTATCCGGGGGGGGGGGCGGATTAACCGGTTTGCGGCTTATATGTTGTTTAATATTCATTCACTTTTGTTTCACATGGTGAGTTGTAACACTATTTTCGCACTAGTGTGAACCGAGCTCAGCATTTTTTGGTCCCGTTATGCTGACACAATGTTCTGGGGTAGGGGTGAAAGAATGCAAGGATTTGTGGAAAGTTTCAAGGACAGATACACCACCCCAATTAGTCTCTTTGTATCAATCTTCAAGTGTGTTAGCAAAATGTCAGGGTGTAAGAGGAAGTGTGTTGTGTTAAGTATTCAACAGTAACTCGTGTGAGCCGGGCTTCGAAATGTTAAGCAGTGACAAAATCGTAAGTTAAGTGGGGGTGCAGTCAGAAGAGCGGGAAGAAAGTGAGAATGAGGAAGAGGTGGACAGTGCTGCTAGTAAGAAAGTATCACATGGTGCTGCTCTTAATCATTTGGAATCCTTACTAGACTATCTTGAGAGTGAAGAGAACAGTTTATTAAGTGACAAGCTAATATTACGTAGGTTTTGTACGGATATCCATAAAAAGGGAAATGCCGCGAAAAAGCAAACGACATTATTAAATTTTTTTTAAGTGTTAAGTGTGAATATTCATAAAAAGTGTTGGATGTTGTTGAACACTGTGATTGAAATAACTAATTCATACTTCAGTGTAATGTAAAAAAAGTATTAAATAGGCCATGAGATGACATAAAAATGAGGTTGAATAAATTTAAATACAGGTAGGCCTATAGTACTATGAAGGTACAGTATTACAGTACTACTTTTAATAAAATTTGTCTTTACCGGGTTTTTTATTAATCGTGATTTCCATCCCCACCATTATCCTGGATAATCGGGAGTTGAGTGTAGTTTGCCACTGAAATAGTGTCTTAAATGTTGTATTCACTAGGCTGGTTGCAGAACAGTGAATGGATTGTAGCATGAGACAGAATTTACTGTGTCTGATAACATGTTAGAGAGTCTATGAACAAGGACCTGAACTCTTTTAAATTTTTTATAATAAATATGATGTGAGAAGGACGGCAGTTGAATGGGACATACCAGCAATGGTACAGCCTAGTGATATTGATTTAATAGGTTAAAACTTAAATACCATACAGATAAACACATAAACTCTATTAGACACCAGTAAGGAGATTTGTGTACAAGCAAGTGCAGAGGAAACTGGGTATGTATAGTCATATCTCATAACCATACTACCACAAAAACTCATAATATGAAGATATACATAGGTAGGCTAGGCTGAAAAGTAATGCGCACATGCTTGTAGAGCGCGAACGAAATGACCTTCAGGAGCACACCAGGTGGCATGTGGAAGTAACATTCCCCCTCAATACGCATGCGCAGGTTTGAGGTTGTTGAGTTCATCCAGTGTATTTCGAGAAGCGGAAGTATGGAGACGTGTTCTAGTGCTATGTCAATGCAAGTTAAACAGCGTGCTGTTATCGAATTTATAACTGCTGAAAAAGTGACTCCTACTGAGATTCATTGTCGTTTAAAGGCTGTTTATGGTGACGATGCTGTTGATAGGTCTACTGTAAATCGATGGGTAATAAAATTTCGTAGTTGCGAGCCTAGAAAAGCCATAATTGTTGATGAAACACGCAGTGGACGTCCGATCGCTGCCACAGACGATAATCTTCGCAAACTCATCGACGATTTGATTCAAAATGACCAGCAAATCACTCAAAAGTGTATCGCAAACCATATTGGAATATCCAAGGAACGTGTCGGCTTCATATTGAACAACTGGGATACTGTAAAATCTGTGCACGATGGGTACCACGCCGTCTCACAGATAAGAACAAACAGCGTCGATTGGGATGCTGCGAGCAACTTTTGCAGCGCTACCGTGATGAAGGAGACGACTTTCTTTTGAATATTATGACGGACGAGTCATGGGTCCATCGTTACGACCCGGAAGAGAAAAGACAGAGCGCTGAATATCAACATCCGTCTTCTCCTCAGGCGAAAAAGTTCAAAACACAACCCTCCGCCAAAAAGTTCTTTTGACTGTGTTTTGGGATGCTCACCGAGTTTATGTGACCGATTTTCTGGAACGAGGGGCAATGGTAAATTCTTCTCAGTATATACAGACTCTAAAACGCCTCCGGCGTCGAGTTTGTCGTGTTAGAGGCAGCCTGGCGCCAATAATCTTGTAACATGACAACGCTCGTCTACACACCTCGCGCGCAACTGAAGAGGCTCTGCGAATCCTGAAGTTTGAATCGATTCCACACCCTCCTTATTCCCCTGATCTTGCGCCTTGCGATTTTTATTTTTTTCTTCTACTCGAGAGACCTCAAGGGTAATCATTACACCTCAGACGATGAGGTGAAGACAGCTGTCAAGTCCTGGATTCAAGAAAAGTCGGAAGAATTTTTCAGTGACGAAATAAAAAAAACTTGTTACACTTTGGGAGAAATGTGTTAGCCTTAATGGTGACTATGTTGAAAAATAAATACATGCTTTTGAAACTTAAGAATTGTACTTTAATGTACTTTTTGCCCGATCTTGCTATTTGTTTTTGTTCACGCTCTACAAGCATGTGTGCATTACTTTTCAGCCTACCCACGTATAATAGGTCTACACATGGAAGGTACCTAGGGATTGGAGGCGGCATCAGCTGGACTACATCCTTGTGAAACATCGATTCAGAAACAGTGTGAAGGATGTGAAGACACTGCCTGGGGCAGATATTGACTCTGACCACCACTTACTGGTTGCCAAGTTTCAAACCAGGGTGAAGAAAATTATAAGATTCCAAAAGCGCAGACCTAGATGGGATTTGGAGAAGTTATATGCTCAAAGGCAAAGAGTGCAGGAGAGCCTAGAAGAGAAACTCATTGCAATTGAAAGTGAAAGCGGAAATGCTGAAGTGCAGTGGAACAATATAAAAGAATGCATGTTAGATACTATCAGTGATTTGGTTGGTAAAGTTGAGAAGATAGCAAGAAAAACATGGGTTACACAGGAGATGATGAGTAAAATGGAGGAGTGAAGGAAATGGAAGAATGTAAACAATGAAGAAGGCAGGAGGAAATGCAGGAGACTGAGGAATGAATTGAAAAAAGAGCCATGGACAGGGCCAAAAAGGAATATCTTGAGAAGATATGTAATGAGATTATAGAATTTCAAAGGACAAGACTTTATGATTTGATGTACATGAAGACAAAAGAACTAGGATGGAAAGAGAACCATGGGATTCAAAATATTGGCATCGAAGACTCCCAGGGGAATAGAATGGTAGATCAGAGGTAAATGCTGAAAATTCGGGAAGATTATATTACAGAACTATATGATCGACCTAATCGGCCAGAAACCTTGGAAGTGGAACCGGAAGAAGAAGTAGATACAGACGAGAAAGGACCATATCTTTTACAAAGTGAGGTGGAAAAAGCTATCAAGGACATGAGGAATGGAAAGGCTACAGGAGATGATGATGTGCCTGGAGATATGCTTAAGTTACTGGGAGAAGGTGCTTTGAAAACACTGACAAAACTAATCGATACCATATATGAAACTGGGGAGTGGCCCAAGGACTTTACACAAGTGACAATGATTGCTACAAGTCAAAAGCTACAAAATGCAGCAACCATCACACAATAAGCCTTATGGCACATACAGCAAAAATAATAGCAAAGATACTTAAAAGAAGAATTGAAAGGAAAATAAAGGATATACTTGGAGAGGATCAGTTTGGATTTAGAAGAGGTAAAGGAACCAGGGATGCAATTGGGATGATGAGAATTATAGCAGAACGAACTTTGGAGATAGATGAAGAACTGTGTGCTTGCTTTATAGACTGGCAGAAGGCATTTGACCATGTAAATTGGACCAAATTAATGCAGATCCTAAAGGAAACAGGTATCGATTGGCGTGAAAGAAGATTGATTAGTAAATTGTACATGGATGAGAAAGTTAGAGTGCGACTGGACAGAGGGGAGACAAGAAGTGTGAAGATTGGAAGAGGAGTTCGACAAGGATGCTGTTTATCACCAATTTTTCAAATTGTACAGCGAATTCCTTACTAAGGAAGCTCTGGATGGGCTTGGAGACTTCAAATTAGGAGGGCAAATTATTCAAACTGTGAAATATGCAGATGACCTTGTGTTAATGACTAATGAAGAAACTGTGCTACAGGGTATGATTGATAGACTAATCAAAATTGGAAGGTGCTATGGCATGGAAATGAATGTGGAGAAAACAAAAGTAATGAAAATTTCGAGACAACCAACCTCAGTCACAATAGAGAGAGACCAAAACAACTGGAGAATGTGAAATGTTTTAAATATTTGGGTAGCTTGTTAACAGATAGTGGAAGGTGTACGTGTGAAATTAAATCTAGGATTGCCATGGCAAAAGCTGCATTTAGCAAGAAGAAGAATCTTTTTACCAGCAAATTGGACTTAAATTTGAGAAAGAAACTAGTGAAATGCTACATTTGGAGCATTGCTTTGTATGGGGCTGAAACTTGGACACTTAGGGCAGTAGATCAGAAACACCTGGAAAGCTTTGAAATGTGGTGTTGGAGAAGGATGGAGAAGATCAGTTGGACCCAATTATGTGAGAAATGAAGAAGTGTTATTTAGAATCAGTGAGCAGAGGAATATCCTACACAAAATTAGAAAATGGAAGGCTAATTGGATTGGTCATATCTTACGCGGTAACTGCCTTCTAAAAGAAGTTATTGAAGGAAAGATAGAGGGGCGGATAGAAGTGACCAGAAGATGAGGAAGAAGACGTAAGAAGATGCTGGATGACCTTGGGGACAGAAGAGGATATTTTCATTTGAAGGAGAAAGCTCTAGATCGCATTAAGTGGAGGAACTGTTTTGGAAGAGACTGTGGACCTGTCATCTTGACAGATTACTAATGAATGAATGAATAATAGGTCCTTTCAAAATGGGGAAGGTTCAAATAGTTGAGCATAGCAGTAACAAATCAGAGGTACATCGCTTACTCACTTACTCATTCACTCACTCATAGAGCAAATCCTTCTTGAGAAGCTGCCAATTGTGCAGTTACGCAAGAACTTCCCAGCACTATGGAATCCAGAGGTTCATTACTGTGCTCACAGGATCCCTCCACTGGTTCCTATCCTGAGCCCGATCAGTCCATTCCATGCCATCCCATGGATCTCTAAGATCCATTTTAACCTTTAACGTCTGGACTTTTAAATTGCCGGCAGCCCTCTGCGGCCGGTATTTAAATCGCCCTAATTAATTAACATTGCAAACTTTCAGAAAAAAAATATGTATTTTCCGTTTTATGCAACATAGAAATACAAACTAAAAACAGCCTGAAAGACAGTACAATTTTCTACATATACACAAAAGTGCAATTTTTACAAATGAAAATTAACTGTGATTATTTTGTCATGAAGTGCAAAATATATATGTTATGAAATTTCAAAGGACTTACTTGTTGTTTTTTCTTCAACCTTGAATCATGGTGATATTGTAAATATAATCACACTGTATACAATAATATTTTGTTCAGACTGTACACGAGTTTGAACTGTGTCACTTCACAGTTTACGATACACTCTGATGCACCGTCCTCCTCACACACAGTGACATCGCACTTTTACAATAGAAGAGTGTGCTCCTGTTTTTTTGTATCTAGTGAAACACATGATGTCTTTGTTTCCCTTTGGTTGGCCAGTGTTGTGAATGTTTCACCTCCAGTCGACTCAGTTGGGCCCCAGGTAACCTTTGCCTCCTCCGAGAAACTTCACTGACTGTGATATTCAGTTTTGAGACTTGGTGATACTGTAAATATAATCACACCATATACAGTAATATTTTGTTCAGACTGTACACGAGTTTGAACTGTGTCACTTCACAGTTTACGATACACTCTTGACACACCGTCCTCCTCACACAAAGTGACATCGTACTTTTACAATAGAAGAACGTGCTCCTGTTTTTCATATTTAGTGAAACACATGATGTCTTTGTTTCCCTTTGGTTGGCCAGTGTTGTGAATGTTTCACCTCCAGTCGACTCAGTTGGGCCCCAGGTAACCTTGGCCTCCCCTGAGAAACGCCACTGACCGTGATATTCAGCTTTGAGACTTGGTGATATTGTAAATATAATCACACTATATACAATAATATTTTGTTCAGACTGTACACGAGTTTGAACTGTGTCACTTCACAGTTTACGATACACTCTGACGCGCAGTCCACCTCACAGAAAGCGACATCGCACTTTTTACAGTAGAAGAGCATGCTCCTGCTTTTCTTATTTAGCGAAACACACAACGTCTTTGTTTACCTTTGGTTGGCCGGTGTTGTGAATGTTTCACCTCCAGTCATATATAAACATTTGGCCAACTCGGGTTGCTGCTTGCTGCATATATATATATATAACATTCGGCTGTTAAAGGTTAATATTTTTCACCCACCTATGCCTTAGTCTTCCCAGTGGTCTCTTTCCTTCTGCTTTCCCACCAGTATCGTATATGCATTCCTCTTCTCCCTCATTCATGCTACATGCCCTGCCAATCTCATCCTCCTTGACTTGATCACTCTAATTATACTTGACGAAGAGTTCAGATTATGAAGCTCCTCATTATGCAGTTTTCTCCAACCTTCTGTCACTTGATTTCTCTTCATTCCAGATATTCTGAGCACCCTGTTCTCAAACACTCTCAGTGTATGTTCCTCTCTTAATATCAAAGACCATGTTTCACACCAATACAGAACCACAGGCAAAACTGTAGTTTTGTATGTCCTAATTTTTATGATTTTAGACAGCAGATGAGAAGACAAAAGGTTCTGGATTGAATGGTAACAAGCATTACCTGAATTCAGTCTTAATTTCCTCATGAATCAGGTTTTGTTTTATTATAGTCATTCCCAAATAGGTGAACTGTGGCTCATTTTGAAAGCATCTATTAGCTGCCTTTATGTCATGATTTTTCCCTGCATTCCATTGACAAGACAACAATATATACTTAGTTTTCTCTGTGTTTACTCCAAGACCAAATTCGTTACTAGCATCAATTAAAGTTTGTGTATTTTTCTTTGTGGTATCTATATTATCACCCAGTAGATTCACATCATCAGCATAAACCAACAGCTGATGTGTCCCATTTAATTTCAGTCCCACCTGGCTTTCCTGGATCATCTAATTGCACATTCTAGAATCAGTGTTACACTCCTGAAGAAATTAAGTGCAAATTAAATTCAGGGATTGTCTGCTACCATAACAGTTTTGCCTGTTGTTTTATATGGCATAGAACTTGGACTTTCGTGTAAAGGAAAGAACATGGTGAGGAGAATATTTAGACCTAAGGGAAAGTAAGTGGCATGAGGCTCAAAAAACTACATCTTGAGGAGCTTCATAATTTGTACTCTGTAATGATACATTATTTGGGTGTCAGTTGAGGTAGGGACGTGTAGCTTGCTTACATAAAGAGATGAGAAATGCATACAAGATATTGGTAGGAAGTTTTAAGGGAAGACCCCACTCTGAAGACCAAGATGCAGGTGTCAGATAACATTATGTAAATAAAATGGGGATGTCTGGATGAGACTGACCTGGCTCAGAATAGGCTGTTATGAGCAAGGTAATGAACTTTCAAGTTTTGTAAGAACCAGAGAATTTCTTTCCCAGCTAAATAACTATCAGCTTCTCAAGAATGTTTAATGACTTTTCATGGAGTTGCTTACTGTATTGTTGCAATATGACAAAGTTCTGTATTTAGTGTGAATGCTCTCATCACTGAGTTTTTTGTTCAAGATAACATCAGTTCATTGTGATACAGATCCATAGCCTCATTCTTAAGTAAAGTAAGTGGGCTTATGAGATCACCCTGCTGTGTGTGTGTTCCCATATAAATTTCTGAACTGGTTGACTGATTTTCAGGAAGTTCCATGCAGATGTTATGCCATTAGAGGCCAGTAAAAAGTAAAGGTATCCCTGTAACAGGCCATGGAGGCCCATAGGGTTGTGAGATGTTGAGGTTCCCACATTTTCTAGACAAACGGCTCATAGATGATGGCAAGGTTGTCAGCCCTACGTACCGGCCGCCGTTTACCCCCAAGAATATTCCAGTAATATTCCTGGTTCTCATTTCTGTTAGAGGCTGAGTCGATCCCAGGGTCATAGCATGGCTGGAAGGTTTAGGTCAATTTAAAAAGAATGCAATGACCTCATCGGGACTTGAACCCGTGACCTTCTGGCGTGTAGCATAGTGTCTCAACCAACTATGCTACTGCATGGCCCCCATTAGAGGCCAGATATAACATTTTTGTTATTTCAGGAACACAAAAGTACAGCTTCAGTTCAGTGGTAGCAAGTACATGTAAACTATTGCATATTCTTGATTTTACTTCAGCATCCCGGCCTTTGTGTAAGGAAATTTATGTGGTTGTTTCCAGGGCTGTATGTGGCAGGATTGAAACCACAATCCAAGGACTCCCTCCCCCTTATCGGCTGAACAAGCCGCTTATGAGCCTTATTACATCTCCAGAAGTGCGGCAGCCTGGCAAGGCACCCAACTACAGTGTCAACTGGACCACAGGTGGTGACATGCACCCACACATTAATCCTGCAAGTGCCAAGTGAAAATAATGGAAATTTCAGGTCTAATAGACAGATGCTGCAATTTTAAGCTAAAATGGAATTCCTGTGCATGCTTTCCAGAAGAATAAGTTGTGCTGCATTTTAGTATGTAAGTTTTCATGACTGAAAACCATACAATTGAAACCATTTTTGAACAAATAATTATTATTATTATTATTGGTAATATTTTGGACACTTCCTAAAAAAAAAGCTTGTGACCTAACATTCAAGACTCTGCTTACTATCTCAGCAACTTCTGTCCAGATTTCATTACAAGTATTCATTAATAGTTATAGTTCTGTGTATATTCCACCTTGCAGTGGAATATCATCTTCTACATGGTCATCTCCATTATGGTAATTTTAAGACACTGAATTAATATATCCATACAGTCTTTTTCGGTATCACTGCTATTATTTTGAATATGATCATTCTCAGTGTCACAAATGTCATTTCCTTCTTCCACAGTATTTATAATTTTTTGTCTCTGTTACTTGCTATGTTTTCTTTTCTAGTTGCCATTTTATGTTGTCAGGGCTCTGTTCTTTCTTGGCAAATAATATATGAGGTTTCTTCAAAAAGTTCCTGAAACGAGGACAGTGCATCAGTGCATGGATCCCATTAGCTATTGTTTTCATTTTGTTCCAAGTAGTTTGGACTGTCCATTTAGTTTTTATAACTGGTTTCGTGATTGAATGTGTTGTCTTGTCACATTCAATGTGGGATTTATAAAGAAACGAAGAATTTATGTCAAATTCTCTTTCAAAGTAAGGGAAAACAGCTGCAGAAACTCACAACATGTTGAGTGAAGCTTATGCTGATGATGCCTAGAGTCAAATGACAACTGTGAATGGTTCAGACATTTTAAAAATGGAACAACTTTGACAGATGATGTGTGTTCTGGCCAAACTTCAGCTTCCAGATCCAAACCTCTTATTGCCTAGGTGAAAAATATATTATCCATGGAAGTCATCAACTGACTCTCCAAGAAGTTGCAGAAGAGGTTGGAATGTTCATGCTACACAGTTTTAACAGAAAATTTAGGAATGCATTGGGTTTCAGAAAAATGTGTTCCAAGACTCTTGACTGATGATATATTCCAAAATCACCTCCAGAGAGTAAATGATGATGAAAATCTTTTGAAAACTATCATTTCCTGTAACGAGACTTTGGTTTGTGGTTATGGTGTTGAAACCAAACAACAATCCTCACACTGGAAGTGTCGTGCTTTGCCTCACCCCAGGAAAGCATAACAAGTGCACTCATGAATGAAAGCAATGTTGCTTGTTTCTTTTAACATTGAGGCATTGTGCATTATGAATTAGTGTCTGAAGATCAGGCAATCAAGATTTATTTCTGGTGGTTCTGAGACGTCTGCAGGATTCAGTATGAAGAAAGCGACCTGAAATATGAACTGCAGCAACTCTTTCATCACAATAATGTGCCTGCTCACGAAGTGTTGTCAGTGATACAATTCTTGGCAAAACATTTGATTTCAACCCTTTCACACCCCCTCTTCACTTGCCCACTCCCCTCCTGACTTTCTCGGTTCCCTAAATTCAAAATTACCCTGAAAGAAAGAAAGCTTCAGGCAGTGGAAGATGTCATCACTAATGTGATGAATGAGTTGAAGGTGATACCTCAAACATCCTTTGAACAGTGCTTCCAGAAGTGTAAAAGGCAATAGGAGAGGTGCATTACTGCTCAAGGGGACTATTTTGAATGGGTCAGTATTCATTAAGCTTTAAGAAGAGAAAATATTACTTATAGAAAAAATTATGGGAACTCTTTGATCACACATTGTATATACAAAACATTTGTAAGAACTTCAGTTTTATTGAAAAGTTCCCTCCAGATGTTTCTTGACTGTGCAGTAGTGATGTAAAGCTGTCATGGGCTGTCAGAAAAAGCAAATTCTGTAAAATGAAATTTTTTACTTTGGCATTACAGGATCTGCATTGGTTCGGAATTTTCTGCACTTGGTACTTGTAGGGTTAAGCAGTTATTTTGTTCATAGTATAGATGTGGCATGTAGTCTTATACAAGTAAATCATTAAAGAATCTCCATATCATTTCAAAGTGTTGAAAATGTAGTCCACTCCTCTGATACACTTCTTTTGGTGGTGCTGCTGATAGTGTTACAGATTTTATTTTGTCTACTTGTATGATCGGTATGTCTCATAAGAACTCAGGCATCTGTTTGACAATGTGCGAAAAACATGCTGTCCTACATAAAATAGGAGCCATTCTTGTCTGTGTATGCAGGGGCCCAAGATTTGTCATCAGAATTCTTAAATTTGAGCAGAATGTCTGTGGCAAGAAGCATTTGGTTGTACAATAGATACCACTGCACCAAGTTGTTGGGAGGTGTCACCTTATGTGTATGTTTTGGTCATGACTTGTAGGTCTGTTTGACAATTTGCTGCTGTTTTGATATGCGTTAATCCATGGTAACAGTACCAGATGTACCTAACTGCTTTTCCTGAAATTCACTGTGCAAGACCTGCATTAAAGTTTGATGGACCATCTTAATTTTGAGTTAGTTTCAGTCATTTAATTGTCACTGCTTAACAGGGTGAAGTGAAGTTTGTTTTAAATATATTTTATTTTTTTGAAACAATATATCCAGCTCTCGTATGTGCGTGTATGCATGTGAGAGAGACAGGCAGACAGGTACACTCTGAATTCTTATCTCAGTAGATTTTAATATTAAACCGAGGAAAATCTTAAATGGAAGAAGTTTAACTCTGAGATGCTGACTTGGGATAACTTAAATTTAACATTTAAATGAGAGAAGGAAACCTTAAATCGAAGAATATTGATCTGGGGTTCTCTGTGTTTATACACACTCATGCACGTGCACACACAGTATATAGTAGAATATGGTGATTTGGACTAGATTCATCTGGCTCAAGGTAGAGAAGCAAGTGGCAGGGTCATGTGGACCTACCAGTGAACCTTCAGGTAATAGGATGCTTGGAATTTCTCGACAAGCTAAACAACTATCAGCTTCTTAAGAAGGACTCTGCCTTCTTTAGTTATTTAGCATATTTGTTTTATGCTTAAGTTTTACATGTGAATGTTTAATTTTAGGGCAAGAGGGTCCTGAGATAATTAATTCAGTAACAGGCAAGGATGATCAGGGTGTTGCATCTAGACTGTCAAAACAAGGTCTCTTCAGACGTTTCCTGAACCTTATGGGAAGAATAGGTTCAATAACTGGATTGACTTTTAAATCATGTCCACGTCAGTATTCAGATGCAAAAGAAGCAGTTCAGGACTACAAGGTAAGAGGTAACAGTTACATGTGGGTTGGGGCAGAATTGTGTGCTTGCATACAAGTGTAGAAGTAACAGTTTGGAGGGCAAATGTATATCAGGTTGCCAGTCAAGATCCGCTGAGCCATATGAAGAGGCTTACATTTTTCTGAACACTAATGTACTATGTATTCATCCTTTTGAGCCATGATTGCTGTTTTTGTAGCATTCAGACTTTCCTCTTATACAGTCAGAATCAAACTTTTAATCAGTGTTACACTGTTTGCAGAATGTACCAAATAGCTACATTTGCATTTGCATTGTACAACTTGTGTATGTCTCTTTATTTTGTTCTCCTCCATTGTACATTAACCTGGAATTATGATTTGATTCTGAACAAGTGTGGGTCTCAGCAAGGAATTGGAAATATTCTGGTGATGAATAACAATGCAAAATAAACTTCTATTCTTTGCATGTAATTACAGAAATACTGGAAAATTTATGTAAGTCAGGAACGAATTTGCATACTAATGGTGAACATGCATAGTATTCTGTTTCCTCTTATCTATTAACGTGTCCACATAATGAGTGCAACAAAAATTTCTGAGGCCATTTGAGGTCCAGCAATTACTGAACACAGGCCTGTAGATTTGCATTGGCTGGGAACCTCAGGTCATGAGTATGGAAGGGTGCCAGTTCCAGAACCCTCTCTCTGAAAAACTTTCTCCATTTTGCAGCCCTGCCCATGTAAGCGTGCCAATTTTGCAGAACCTCCCTCTGTGGATGTGTTCCTGTTCCAGTCCTCCTGGCATAGAAGTGTGTGTTCCACAGCCCTCCCAATGTAGAAGTGGAACCATTTTACAGCCCTGTCTATGTGGAAGGATGCCACTGTATTCTATGTGTTTCACCCATCATCCATGATTTTATTACCCTTATATTATTTTCTCAAAGTTGAGTGGGTAATATTTACAAGCTGAAGTTTCAGATTGAACACCAGCTATCCTGACAGGTGTTCCATGGTTTTCCTCAATATCTTTGGGAAGATGCTGATGTAGGACCTCAGATTAGTCCCCAACCACTTCCGTGCACATCCATTCCAACTCACTGTTCACCAATCATCATACCACTGGACCTCTGAGCTTGTGACAGTGTCATGATGTGAACCATAAGCATGAGTAAAAGTTGCTTCTTTCACAAAGATGTGATGTTATGTAGTCTGGTAGAAGTTTCCAGGGCCATTCCCCCAGAACAGTACATCCAACTAAACACCAGTAAACAACTACATAACTGTATAGCATCACGTCCTGGAAGACATACTCTTCATAATCGGTACCATGACAGCCTCAGATGTAACAGGTTTCTGGTATGGTTACTTTAATCCTCATTGCATAGGCTTCCTTTGAAGTCTCTCTCTCTCTCTCTCTCTCGCTGTCACCACACATAATCTATAGTTTCTAAAGCTTAAAACAAACTGCGTAGAGTACAGTGAGTTTTCATTATGTTTCACTAAATATTGGCAGTTAAATAAAATTAGCTACCTCTAAGGAGTAGAGTCCTTGAGATGTCAACATTTGCTCAGCAAACCAATAATGAATTACCTCCATTTTGTGAAACATTCATTTCCATGTTGAGAAGATCCTGCCACTGGTCCCCATCCTGAGCTAGATTAACCCAGTTCATACCCTTCCATTCTGTTTCTTTAGGATTGATAATATTGTGTGTGGCATGCAGACTTGTTGCTAGGCAATGACCATGGAATAAGCAACTATACAACATCTGTTGCTAAGTAACAGCTTTGCATACAAGCATGTTTCCATGGCAACAGTCAAACTGCAATAGAGGAATGATGTTTTTGATGCTGTCTGTGCCAAAATGTTATAAGTAGGACACATTAGAAGCTGCAGTGAGATAGTGACTGCAGTGACTGTTGGGGTTCAGTTGTTGTGAGCTGTTGCTGTGAGAAGCTGGTAGCTGAGGCTGGGGACTGTTCGGGAACCCAGAGGAAGGGAAACATTTGACATTGAAGGCCACTACCAAGCAATGGCTAGTGGAGACTATCGTTTGTTATTTGCAGTTACAAGTGTAGGTGTCCATTAAATCCGATTACCAATCAAAAAAACCTGTATGTAGTCACAGTAAATTGTGACAGCTTGTGTCAGAAGTGTGATGTATAGTAACAAGTTATATATCTATCTGTCTGTCTTCATTCCTGTTGCTCCCACTTGGAGTGTCAGGGCATCTGTGAAACGCTTCATTTCACTTCAGTTTCTTAATCTTAGACAGTTGGTAGGACTACTTGAATGAGGGATCAGCCCATTGGAAGGTCGTTACCTACACAGGAGAACACAAACACAGAGAAACCCATGCATTGAGTGGGATTTGAACCTACGATCCCAGTGATCAAGCAGGTGAAGACATTTCATGTGCAGCGACCATGATCGGTGCGAGTTGTATTAGTGTGCAGTAAATCCGGTTATCAGTCCAAAACCTGTCTATAGTCAACACACTAAAATCATGGCAATATCATCTCGTTTATGCATTTGTCTACTGTCCCATACATGTCACCACAACATGCCAATTCCTGCATATCCTGTTTGATTTGGTCATGCTAATAATAATGTTCATTGAAGAGGTTTCTTATTATTCGGTGTTCTTCATGCTGTAGTATGCTCTTTCTTGTGTTCACATGCTCTCCATAGCAGTCTGTTATTCATCATATGGCACTTGCCTTCAGAATATATTACTTTCTAACTGTTAATATTATTGGGTGTGTTACAGATGGCAAAGGAGCAGCTTGTACTTGCTTTCCACAAAGCTGAACTGGGCACATGGCTGAAGAAGCCAATAGAGCAAGACCAGTTTGAGTTAGATGATTCTATGCTGGCTAATCATCAGTGACTGGAAGGTGGATCTGTTGGGGTTTGCCTAACAGAATAGAGCAGTTGTTCAGTCCTCCGTCCCCCCCTGTCTCATTTGCTTCCAGGAGCAGACCCCACACTTGGTGCCAGTAAAGGGCAGACTGTGGAGAACTAGGCATAGCACTTCGTTCACTCTTTCTTCCAACTCATCTCAAACTAGCATTAACGGTGTTGTAACTCCCATTGCAGTAGAGAAACAAATTTTAGGGATCATGTATAAATTGTCTTCGTTAGTTGCCTGCATAACTCTTGCTCAGTGGCTTACTAAAATTAATATAGATATGAATTTTTTCCATGATAAAAACCAAGTTACCTTCTAAATACCATAAGTAATGAACATAGGTAGACGTATGTTGTTGATAAAATGTCAAGTCACTAATTCAGAATAATCATAGCAAAGGCAGTAGGAAAATTTAGCACTCATTTAATTTTAAGAGCAGACATTTATATATGATCCTGGGCTTGATATGATCTCCTGTAGCATGACAGTGTATATACTATCTGTTTCACCCACATAACCTTTGCTCAGTTTCATCTTCTGGTCCTTGCAGTACAGTACAGTCTGGCTGCTGAAATTAGCAACACTTGCATGCTATGTTCCAAAACAATAGAGCATTTACCTTATATTGTTATGTTCATAAGCTTCAAGAGACATTTCTTCTATACATCAAAAGAGCGAACTGCTTCAGAGAGTCTTACTGCTCATGGGATGAATTGTACAGGTTGCTTGCTTAACTTCCCAGCTGACTGTAAATATGTCTTGTACTTTGTGTTTGACTTTAAATATTGCATTGTATCTGCTGCAGTTTGATTTCTTCTTACGTTTTTCAAACTGAAATATCAAGGTAAGAAATGGTCAAGTATTAATTTGTTGTTATTTGTTACATGAGATACTACTGTGTAGTACAAACTGGCACCATTTTTTTAATATGAAAATATTCTTAAAATTGTAACACTCTTCTGGGAATATCTTAACATTTTTCATGATATGAAAGATGTTGTATAACATGTCAGTGAGGTACATAGAGAAATGGTTCAAAATGGTGCCTGTGACAGTTGGTAGTGTTGGTGATGTTGTTATTGCTAATGTTGCTGCTGTGGTTGGGCTCGTGTTTCCCAGACTCTGCCCCTCACTGTGCCAAGTCAGTATGGGATGGTGGACTGAAGGCGAGCCCTATTCTGTTAGCTGTTGGACCCTGAGTCACTGGCTCTCAGTGATCACTGTTGTTCCCAGAAGCTGTTCAAGATGTAATGTAGCAGAATACCAGTTTATTATATTGTAACTGTTGCACGGGATGTTTTACGTTTACTGAAAGGGCGTAATTCATAGTGTACTGTAACAGTGGAAAATGATTTTTAAGGAATATGGCTGAATGTTGTAAACGAGATGTACTGAATAAGGTTCCTTCAATCTTTCTGCCATTTTTACCATTTTCTAGCTTTGACTATAGATAGTACTTGTTAAGGTTGAATTCCAGTTCCAAATGAGGGTTCATACTTCTTGTCCATTAGATTTTACTGTGGTTTATAACAGCATGATTATGAAAATATTTCGGCTGAAGTTACAACTTTATTTGAAAACGCTTCTCTTCAGTGCTGTTATTGATTTCTCTGAAAGAGGTAGCAGTACTTTTCAGAAGCATGTGTCACAAAAGTGATCACAAAATTTTACAACTGTAAATCACGGATTCCTTCTGAGCATGTAAGCACTACCAGACTGAATAATCGACGTTATGTATTGAAGATGTTTTGACATTTTAGCACATATTGCAATTGCCATCTTCAGGTATGAGGCACGATATGTTGGTCTCATTTCAGAATAAGGTTGGGAGGTGAAGAGTGTGATGCTTTTGGTTGGTGAAGAATAAATGTTTGAGGAAGAATGGAGAAACAAGATGTTGTTCCGTTTCTGTCCATCCTTCATGACTGAAGTTGTGTGGCAGTTTCACTGTTTTAATGAGGTGGAGATGACAAGTCTTAATGTTGGTTAGAACTTCAGTTCTGTCAAAATCAATACTATGCTTGGTTTTGGTGTATTCAGGTGCCACTTACTGTTGATCCTGTAGTCTGGTGTCTGATGTATTCTGAGACAAGTGGAGATGTGACACCAAGTTTTGGATGAGGTATACCTTGCCACAGGAGTAGGGGATCTTGACAGTGCTTGATTTTTGTGCCAAGGTTTGTGTATCCTTTATTGATATTGTGTGGATCACATTTCGTTGAAAGGTTTTGTGTGGATTCTTTCAGCATAGCAATGCAGCCTTTTTTGTTCCCCATGTGGCGTTACTTTTCCACCTTTCCTTTATTGCCATTGTTCTGTCTTGTATCAATAGTCCCAGATACTCTCATTGTGCCCTTACAGGAGTAACCATAGTAGCTGTAGTCTTAGAGAATAGTAGTGATGTTATATTATGTCCAGGAAACCACTGACTGCATTGCAAGGACACTTGAGAATATTGGATCCACACGACTCATAAACTTTTGAACAAAATTGTGACTCTTCTGAGGTTACTGGACACAGTCTCTTGACACAAAAGTCTTGCACTTACATCAGCCATGCACACCAACAACTTTACCTGCCAACGTGGATGTGAACTGAGCAATGCTTGGATTCACCTCTTTCCCCAACTTTTCTTCTTAACAACAGGACCATGGTTCCATCAGATAGCAGCATCATACCCAAGCTGCAAAACACCGAGAGCAAGGATATCTTATAAATCTCAGAATGGGACAATCAGATGTAATTTCAGAGAGCTGTTATGCACATTATAGGTGATTTATGTGCTCATCCTGATAGAAAAATGCTACAATCTTGAAAAAGAAATAGGCTTCACATTCTTAATATTTGAATTTTCCCAAACTAGGATTCAAGGCACAGTAAATGTAATTTTTAATAATTATACTTCTTGTAGACAGGATGTACATCCTTGTAATAGGACATACTTAATATAAAGTATTGTGACTGATAATGAGACCTTGACTTCTACTGGGTAGTATGACAAGAAGCATGGTACCATAATGGTTATATAATGTAATGTTTCTGGCTGTATGGAATGAAATAAACTTTCACCCATTAGTGATCCCACTTGTTTCTGGTTTCTTTGTAAGTCATTTTAATTTTTGCTGTATACATTTTCAATTGCAAGTTACTGTTCATTGTATACATTTGCAACTGCAAGTTATGGTTTACTGTATATATTTGCAGCTGGAAGTTATGGTTTACTGTATACATTTTCAACTACAAGTTATGGTTTATTTCATATTCATTTTATAAATGTTAATTTTTGTTTTTATTTTCATACTGTTAGGTGCAAAGATGTAATGTTTAAGTGAGTGTTAAATTTTTAACTTTTCATGTTAATGAGAGTTACTGTCTTGGTTCATTGCATGAGCCTAGTACTGTATACAGACCTGAAGCTTTAGGTGTAGCCACCAGCTGATCTTGAATATGGATTTTTAAGACTTTGGTTGCATTTTCATGAAGATTACCATTTTATAGTAATCTTGCCTGTGTGTCAGACTGATAATATACATATATCTCAAGCAGTAGAACATTTCTGATAATGGTAACATATGTACAGTCATTGTTATTCCAGGGTGTAGAATTTGAAGTGCATTTTAGGTCTCTGGGAGTCTATATAATACTGGAAATATAATCTCTTGTTATCTCTCAATTGATATAATAGGCAATATGATTAATGAGTGAGAGAATGTGATCCATTGTTTAAACTTTCTCTACTTACAAACTTGAAAGCTTCCATCTTAAATTCTTCTCTTTGTTAGTGTCTTTTGAGTTTTTTATTTTTTAGAAGATTTAACAGGCTTTCATTGTCCCAGGCACTGTGCTGTAAAATTGTAACTGCTATATCATGTGGCATTCTTTTCATTCAGTCCATTAATTAGAAGTAGCTGTGGAAGTTATTTCCCAGCTGCCATCAGAAGAGTGCACATAATTAAAATATTGCAATTTTAACTTCAAGAATGCTTCACAACACCATTAATACATTTAGTTAGGTTAAGAAACATGCAAACTGAATGAACATTTGTGCAGAATGCCCAGCATAAGACACTGAAATACTTTGTACTGGGTGCAAAACATGGGGCAGAAACTTTGTTAACATTTTGTTTTAAATGACAGATAAGGGATGTTTTGAATCACACAACTTTACTACTAGAATAGCATAGACTTTAGCACCTGCCATTAGTATAACTACATTGCAGTGCTTAAGTCCAATAAATCTTGGTCAAATATTTATGGATCAGTAAGTATCAGATAAGATAATGTAGTATTAAATTGCCTGACTCGTCTTCAGGAAGAGTGATGGATGAAACTATAAGATTTAAGTGGATTCTCCACACAGTTCACTTTAGCACAGTATTTTCAAATAGACAAAGTTTTAAAGGGTCAGTATAGTGTTACAGGTAGTTCTATGAACATTGTCTCATCTTTTAACAGTTTCATGTGGTTCAAAAGTCACATTGTACATTGTACGTACGTGATGTAATACTCTGAAAATATTGTGGCATTACGATGAAAGCCAGAATTGTGAAGCTGGCAGAGACAATTATTGCTGGGAAGCGGCTCTGCAAACACACCTGTTCTTAGGCAATAGCTCAGTCACTGTCATGTGATTGCTGCAGTAGACACACACAACAACAGCAGAAGCAGTGTTTTGTATGAGGTATGCCCCAGTGGTATATCTGGAAAACAGAAACTCATAGTTAGCAGTAAAGTCTGGAAGTAGGCAGTCCATTACAGTCCCAGCCTTAGGATGTCCTGGGCCCTGGGTAGGAGGCCAGCATAATAGTAGTCTTGAGGTGGCAGTTAGGGAGGTTGCAGTTTGTGGATCATAAGGGCATGAGAAATAGCCCTTGTTAGAGGACTGTGACCAGGCAGTGCCTAGTTGAGTTGTGAAATAGATGCCAGCAGGCAAGGACAGATGCAGCAGAACCCTGAAGCTGAGGAGCCATTATGAGGCAGTGCATAGTGAAGACAGAAGACATAGTGTGTGCTATAGTGCATAGTAAAATGTGGTAACTAGTCAAACTGCTGTAGTTATGAGTTCCAAACCCCGTGTAGTCACTAAACACATGACAATATGTAAGTATGTTAACTCATCCCACTTCAAGTATGTGACATCACTTATTTAATCCTTTTAAATACAATGGCAACCCATAATGCACAGCATACATGGGTAATGGTTGAAATAAACAATGGAGAAACCATGGAACATGTTTGTGCATAATTAATGTCATGCTGAACAGTCTGGTATTGAAGCCAGTTTCTGCTGGCAAGTACGTATGTGATCAACTTAGGCACAGCCAGTATTGGGTCAGGAATTTGTCATTCTGAATTTGATACTTTGTTTTTGTTACAGCAGTGGACTAGTGTAGGAAGTTCATGTGGTTAGTTTGTTGCAGAAACTGTTTTCAGCAGGATTCAGGAGAACCACATACCAAGTGTTGAAGACCAGGACCAAGACTGTCAGTCACATTGAATTCACTTCCCTGGTTTTGATGGCAGAAAATGTGCATGCTCTGTATCTACCAAACCTGCTGGCAGATGGGGTATGTGGGAACATTCAGTTTGGTTCCGTTGGATTTGTAAAGACCAACATGAAACTTGATTTGTTCTTTGTCAGTAGGTATGATTCTGTTCATTAAGAAAAACTGATCACAGTTGTCAATTACATGTTAGTAGCCAGTATATGACAACCAAGTAAAACAGGATAAGTTTTGTGTTTGGATAATATATTCAACAGGATAAACTTAGTGCACTTCATATATTTGCACTTAAGTATAGGGACATTTATATTTATGTGTTGGTTTGTAAGTGATTTTTCAATTAGAGATCTTGTTTTTCCAGTAGAACTTAAAATGGTCTATACTTCAGTTTTTCTTACTTGTCCTTTGTCAGGGGAGAATAAGTATAGAATTTGCAAAAACAGATGAAATGGTATCCTTGTAAGCCAGTATAAATTGTGATGTGTGCCAGGTTGGCCATAGAACTGTAAGCTCCATAAAGTCTGGTTATAAACTCTTCAGTATCTCATTGTGTTTCATTTAATTTGAAAGAGAAATTCCCAGCCTTCTCATTATTCTGCATATATCCCCAGTGGACTTGAACATGATTCACTTTACATTTCCCACAGCCCCACAATGTGAACTGTTAGCCATGCTTACTCTTTACTGGTCCTTCATTTGTATATAGTATCTGGTTTAAATCTAAAGTTGGACTGGCTATTTTTTACTTAAATATGTCATGATTTTCCTCAGTCCCTGACCATGACTGCATCTTGTTCCATGATCTGCAGTGTGACCTCCCAGTTGGTGTGGTTCCACACTAAATGTCTTTCCAGAAACTTTATTACACATTTTTATTTTTCTGGTCAAGTGATATTTGTTACTTGACCAGAATGAACCTTCAGGTTCCATAAAATGTTGCAAAATTCTTGGAATAGCTGAGCACTGGTGGCTTTTCAAGGACTCAGCTTCATGGAGTGATATATATTACTGTTTAGTTTTATTAGTCTTAGGTCTGGAGATAGGGACTAGCTTTATTGATTGGGCCTTAGGAGGCTTCTACTTGGAAGACAGAAACAGAATCCAGTCTCTGAAATGTGTTTTAAATAAAAACAGGAGGATAGATAGTGTCCAGAAACAACAATTTTATTAATATACTGTTGTCAGAAAATTTAGACCCTATTGTTTAGGTTTTGCTTACATATGACCAGAATTCATAATTAAGGGCCACATAGGATCATTTGTTTTGTAACCAAAATGACAAAACACCCTAACCTCACTCTACAGGAGCAAGATTAGAACAGATTAATTGAAAACTGGAAGTTGAGAAATTCCTTGGTTTTTTGCTGACCTGGAAGGAAGTCTATAGAAAGTGAATTATAGTGCCCTCATATAACACTGCTTAGTCCTAGCAATATGGTATGACAGTGCAGATTCCAAACAATATAATTTAACTGCAGATCTAGAAGCTGTTTGAGCCAAGAGATGTTATCACTCAGGTCACTAAATTACTCTTGTTCTTTCAGTATAAACACATTATGGTAAAACCTCCTTACATAATTCAATCCATCTTCAGTCAACACTCAAACAGTTGTAAGCCCAGTAAATCTTGAAACTGTATAAATAAATGTTTAACCAACATCCAGGGCTTGAGGTGGGGCAGGATGGCATCCTGGTTCTTTTCTAAATGGCTTAAAAGCATCCCATTACTTCTTTGGCAGTAAATGCAATGTACAATACCTTTTTTGTTGTTATCTGTTTCATGGTTGTACAGGCTACTCCCCTGCATCGTCTAACTAAATTTTGCTTTCGTGTGGTACTGTTTGAAGCACCCGAGAATGCACAGTCCCACATCACATTTCTCACACTTCGTCTGAACACGTTTCCTCTTTCCACATGCAGAACAAACACGACATTTCATTCTCATGGCACAACAGGTCAGCCAGTGATGTTGATTGGCCTCTAGACGAAATATAGTGGATGACAGAGCAGGAGGTCGACCTAATGGGTGTTGTGGTTGGGAGCGACACATTACAGCATGTTCCAGCATGTTGCGCATAAGGATAAGACGAAAGTCCCTATGTGATAGTTTCGCACCACAGGATGATAGCAGGATGAAACTATTTAGAATCATCAGATCCAGTAAATGGAAGACGCTTGTTTGGCAGCAATAAGGGTTTTTCAAAGAAAGTAGGGGGCAGGCAATTTTCCTTTGTATCAACTTCCGCCAAATACCCTGAATAAGCTGAGAAACTTGTGAAGATAGAAATATATAGGCTTATGGCCAGCACACTTTTATGGCATGGGGTTTCTGCTAACAAGCCCAAGTGTTACAAAGAGGAAAGATTTTATACTGCAGAACTGTTGTGTGTAGGAGTGGAAAACTTTTATACTGCAGAACTGCTGTGTGAAGAATTTTTTAGTTAATTCCATTCATTTATCATAAAAATTGTATTAGAGCAATTGCAAATACAACGCTCAAGCGCTCTAAGTGGAATTGGCATTTAAACATAGAGCAGAAACGTGGATTTAAACCCCTGCAAGCAGCGGGCATTTAAATAAACCCTGGTCAGCTAGCTTTACCTGCGTTTGAAAACTCCGGCGGTTAAAGGTTAAGAATATGAAAATGAATCTTTCCTTAAGACCAATAATAAATTATACAGTGTCGGAAACAGTTTGTCCTTCTCTTGCCTTGCATCCCATCCCATCCAAATGTGGAGGTGGCCTGTCTCCAACAGAACAGTTGTTTACAACAAAATTTTAAGTTTTTCTATTGTTGATGTCACGTCTGAATTCTTAGTTATTTTACTGAAAATGAAAACACAATATCTTGGCAGAAAATGAGGTACACATTTCCTACTCCCTCCTACTTCATTGGACAGAAATAAATTTGGTGTTGAAATAGCATAGTTGGCAAACTACAAATACAGTTATGACGGGTACAGGCTGTATTCTCACATCCGGTAATACATATATAAACTTGTAGAATAATGTGAGAACCCATCCCATTTAAGCGATGGGTCAGACGTTTACAGTAAATAATCACAAAAGTTTCTATTGTTGATGACACGTCCCAGCCGTAAGGACACACATATTTTATTCTATTCCAACCAATGGGAATTTAGCCAGAAATTTTAGTGGGGGGGGGGGCTTGGGTTGATCCTTGCTTTAATGACAGAAACTGTACGAAATGTTATTTTAGTTCAGCATCAGTTTTCATTTATCGGTGAAAATGGAGAAATGGATAATTCGCAGTAAGAAACCCAAGTTAAGTGAAAGTGGCAGTAATGAACCGTGTGCAACTGTAAGTAAAAGTGAAACAATTATAAGTTCCATCCACTGCAACGAAGACGAAACCACCGTATGTGTGAATACAGCTGCAATAGATAACAGCGTGACTCAAAATCTGGTGCATGAAAATGACGTTAATTATTTCCCTAATTACTGGACACAAGATCAATGGCTAGAAAAATTGAAAATATACGAGTGGTTGACAATTAGTAAACAAGGGCTAGGCTGTACAACATGTAAATCAGTGGGAACTCTAGGGCCTGCAAAAACACAAGGTTTGAAATTATCTAGTGAGTGGTGTGAAGATAGGGTCAAGGAATATGGTGAAACAAAAGAGAAGAAACAACAGTCAATTAGGAAGAAACTGTCTTGTCATAAACTATCGGCAGCTCATGTTAAAGCTAGCGACATTTTATGCCTTGCTAAAAAAAACAATTGAATGTCTGAATGTTAAAACACAAGAAAAACAATACGTTACAACTTGTCGCATATTTAGGACAGCGTATCAAATAGCGAAAGTGAACCGTCCCATGACAGATTTAGCAGCTTTGATTGATTTACAAGAACTAAATGGTTTAGCTATGGGGCGTATCTTGCAGTCTAATCATGCCTGCACTGATATTTGTGATCATATAGCAGATGAAATGAGAAAGAAACTTATTAAATGTGCAATGAAAACAAACATGCTCTTTCGTCCAGATAAGCCATAGACAGACTGTGAGTCAGCAGCATGCATTTATACTGCAGAACGGTATTGTGCAGAAGCTTTATGCATTTTTGTAGACAGACGCTCAAAATTGGGGAAAAATTATTTTGGAACCAGTGTAACAATTTTTACAGATTCTAAAACCTGTAAATTACAATATCTGATTCTATATTCTTTCTAGATAAAAGCAGCGTTAATTTCGTTCGTCTATCACAAAAATTGTAGAAATCACAGCATTTTGAGTAACATGATTACAATTTTTATTACTCTACAATAGCGGGCATTTAAATTAAATAGGCTCAAAGGACGCGAAAATTATAGAGAATGGTGCTTTGATATTCAAAATATTCTAGTGACTGAAACTGTGTGGTCAGCAGTCGAAGGATATCCTGCAGAAGACACAACGCCAGTATCCATCAGGAAACAAAAGGATGAGAAAGCAAGAGCCATCATTTGTCTGACATTGGAGCACCAAGTTAAATCTTACATCGTCCAGACAACTATAGCAAAGGAAGCCTGGGACACGTTGGAAAGATCATTCAAAGATCAGGTAGTCAATAGTTGGATAAGTATTTTAACTGATTTATGCTCTTTGAAACTTGAGGACTATAAAAGCATGCAGGAATATGTTAATGCCTTCATGTCAATAAATCTTAGATTAGTCTCAATGAACAAAAAAATAGAAGATGAGCTGTTAGCCGCATTAATGTTAAAGGGTTTAACTAAAGAGTATTATCCCATGCGTATGGTGCTTGAAAACTCCAATGTAACTTTGACTAGTGAGCTCATTAAATCTAAGCTATTGCAAGACACTGAATTTGGTAAAAATGCAAATTCAGATTCAGCCTTTCTGTCCACAGATAAGTTTAAACGTAATCCACCAAAATGTCAAATTTGTGGTAAGCTAGGCCATATAACTGTTGGTTCAAAGATAAGGATAAGGTGAACAATAATAATCATAACAATCAGCATAAGCAAAAATTTAAGAGCAATCAGTCTTCTAAATCAGTTAATAGAACTGATGAAAATAAAGGATCCGATCATAGGTGTAATGAAAATAAATGGAAAAATAAGACCAGTAAAAGATCCATGTATGTGGTATCTGCCCATTAGGTTAAAATTAAGGATGATACTTGGGTAATAGACTCTGGTGCTTCACACCATATGACCAGAAATAAGACTATTTTGCAAAATTATAAAATGCATGATTCTAAAGAACATGAAATGACCCTTACTAATGATAACATGTTAACCAGTGCAGGTTTTGGTGATGCAAAACTTATGAATGACAATTATAGCCATATCTCAGATGTATTGCATGTACCGGGATTGTCTGCAAATTTGTTGTCTGTAAACTCAATTGTAAATAAGGGTACAATTGTGTTATTCACCAAAGACTGTTGCAACTTATATGACTGATGATTTTGAGGTAAGAGGCAAAGTTCTTGCCAAAGCATATCCCGAAAATGGGATTTATTGTTTAAATACCACAGCTAACATGACCCAATCTGCAAATATAGCAACTAAAGATAAGATTAATACCAAAGAGAAAAATGACAAATGTGAAAAATCTTGTATTAATACTGTGAAGAATGAACAAGTTGCAAGTACCCAGTAAGTTGATGAACAACTGTTGTAGCATAGGCGTTTGGGGCATTTAAATAGGGTTAGCACGCGGTTGCTAAAAAAGGGTTTAGCTAGTGGCATCGATTTTCAAGAAGAAGATCAGTCAAAGGAATGTGTTCCATGTCTGGAAGGCAAAATGACAAAGAAGCCTTTCCTACAATCAAAGAACAAATGGTCAAAAATAATACTTGATCTATTGCATTTAGATCTGGTTGGGCCATTTGAAGTACCCTCTTATGGGAATGCTAAATATTTTTTGACTATTGTGGATGATCATAGTAGAAAAATCTTCGTTTCTTGAGACAGAAACTGGATTGACAATAAAAGCTGTTCGTTCCGATAATGGTGGTGAATTTTGCGGCAAATTATTCAGTGACATGTTAAAACAAAAGGGAATTCTCTGTGCCACATAATCCACAACAAAATGGAACTGCCGAAAGAGCTAATCGCAGCATTTTGGAAAAAACAAGATGTACGAAGGGGGACCCAAAAATAACCGGAAACGACCTGTTGCGTGTGCATGCTTTGTAGTTACGAGTTGTGCTGCTAAGTGGTGTTAGCTGGGGGTCTCCCGCGACTGTTAGTGAGCTGGCGTCAGTCTGAGTTAAGTGGTTTGTCTGTGGTGCTCTGTTGTGTGCGTTCCTGTTTCAACCCTTTGGCGATTAGTGAGATGGCCGACCAGAAGGAACAAAGAGTGTGCGTGAAATTTTGCTTTCTGTTAGGGAAAACTGCACTTCACTCTTCAAGTCGCGGCAAACATTCACGCGGTTTTCTCTTTGGTCATCTCCGAGCAAGCGAGGAACAAATTTTGCAGACACCCGTCTCATGTGCAAACCTTCGGTTAAAATTCGCTGGACCGTGCTCCATGAGATGTTCGTTTCCTCAGAAAGTTGGTCAATGGTCTTTCGACGATCTTCATCAATTTCACGCACACTCTTTGTTCCTTCTGGTCGGCCATCTCACTAATCGCCAAAGGGTTGAAACAGGAACGCACACAACAGAGCACCACAGACAAACCACTTAACTCAGACTGACGCCAGCTCACTAACAGTCGCGGGAGACTCCCAGCTAACACCACCTAGCAGCACAACTCATAACTACAAAGCATGCGCGTGCAACAGGTCATTTCTGGGTTCCCCCTCATATGTTGTATGATTCAAATGGCTCAAACAGCCGTATATCTTTTAAACAGATCACCTCTCAAGAAACTAAAGAATCAATTGCCTGAAGAAATATGGACAGGAGAAAAGATTGATATATCCCATATAAAAATTTTTGGGTGTCCAGCGTATGCACATATACCATCACAGAAACGCCAAAAATTGGATGCTGTGAGCAAGAAATACATTTTTATGGGATATAGTGAGGAAAGTAAAGCTTATCGGTTATCAGATCCCCACAATCCGTCTCAAATAATTGTGGCAAGAGATGTAGAATTTCTGGAAGAAGATATAACAAATAAGAAAGAAAGTGAGAAAGGATTTCAGCTTAAAGACATTCTTCCAGTGTCGTTAAGTTTCTACCTCGACTCACAAGATGAAACAATGATTCCGCAAGAACAAAACCCTGAAGAAGAACAAACACAAGTAGAAGATGAAGGAAATGAAGTTCCATTAGAGCCAGACGGTTTAGAACAATTACAAGGAAACTTGGAAGAAAGAAGATATCCACTTCGAAATAGGAAACAGAAAGAATTTCCAGATTTTGTTACTTAGCCATGCATAAAGATGAGTCAGAACCAGTCACATATGAAGAGGCACTGTCAAGCTCCGATAAATCTAAATGGGAAGAAGTCATTAAGAAGGAATTAAAGGCCTTTCAAATGAACAAAGCATGGACAATAGTGGATAGACCGTCAAATAAGCCAGTAGTGAAATCAAAATGGGTCTTCAAAATTAAACGAGATGCTGAAGGAAATGTCACATGTCACAGAGCACGTTTAGTGGCGAAAGGTTGTAGCCAAACAGAAGGACTAGACCATTTTGAAACTTTCGCTCCTGTGGTGAAACATTCTTCAATGCAATTGTTATTTGCTTTAGCTGCAAAGCATGATTGGAACATTGACCACCCTGATGCCTGTACCGCATTTTTAAACGGAGATCTTGAAGAAGTTATATATATGGAGCTTCCTGAAGGATATGACATTAAGGGGGTCTAATAAAGTTTGCAAATTAAGAAAATCAGTTTACGGACTGAAACAAGCTGCTAGGTCGTGGAATAAGAAAGCAACAGAGGTTCTAAAAGGCCTAGAGTACAGGCAGACTTGTTCCAAACCATGTATTTATACCAAACAAAAGGGTAATTCTATAACTAATATAGCATTGTATGTTGACTTCATATTTCACAATGACAATGTTGAAGTTGAGAATTTAAAAGGAAAATTGTGACGATGTTTTAAAGTCAAGGATTTGGGACCAGTTAAGAAATGTTTAGGAATGGAAGTGAAAAGAGATAGGGCAAAGAAAACTATAAAGTTGACCCAAACTCAATATTTGAATAATGTTCTTAAAAGATTTAATATTCCAAATGAGACTAAACCAGTTAGTCATCCAATGGAACCAAACAGCAAACTGAAACCATTGCCTAAATCAAGAAAATCAACTGAGAATTTAGATAATGTGCCATATCAACAGGCTATAGGATCATTAATGTATTTAGCCGTGTGCATGCGCCCAGATATATCCTTTGCTTTGACTTACCTAAGTCAATTTAACACTTGTTACACAAGAGAACACTGGGTATTATTAAAAAAGTTCTAAAATACCTAAATACTACAAAGGATGTAGGTATTGTATATTCCCAGAACGATGATCAATCGGAAGGTTTTTCCGATGCAGACTGGGGAGGAAATTTAGATTGTAGATCCTTTAGTGGATCTGTGTTCAAACTATCAGGAGCAGCTATCAGTTGGCGATGTAAAAAACAAAGGACTGTAGCCTTGTCAACCACAGAAGCAGAATACATGGCGTTATCAAAGACCGCGAAAGAAGACATTTTCTTAAGAAAATTATGGTTTGAAATATGTAACAAGGAAATCACAATTCCAATGTTTTGTGATAATAGTGGTGCTTTAGCCATAGCGAAAAATCCTGTCAATAATGACTGAACAAAACATATTGACATAAGGGTTCATTTTATAAGAGAAAAGGTTGAATCAAAGGAATTGTCAGTACATTACATCCCTGGAAATCAATTAGTTGCTGATGGTCACATGAAAAGTTTAAATGTACGGAAACATACTGATTTTATTAATTCACTTGGATTGTGCTAAGAATAATGTTTCCAAATGATGTTCTGAACAATAATAATTTGTTTATATATTCACAATGAATAAGTATTTAAAATAAAAACTCCCAAATTGTTTAAGGGGGACTGTTATGTTGGCAACTCTCAAATACTGAAATATGATGTTAGAGTTCGCAACATCGTAGTAAACAATTTAAGAACTAGGTTATTTCTTGTTACCTAAGTGATGTTTACTGTTATGTGTAACTACAGTTACGTGTGTAACAACAGTATCTTTATATTGTTATGTGTTACTATGGTTATATGTTTGTATGTATTATAAGGCGTACTTCTGTGTCAAATTTGTGTCTTAATAAAGCAGGAGTAGAGTGAACACTGATTCTTACTTTTCAATCTACGGGAAACTGAAAATAACACAGTGTGTGCACCCTGAGTCACATGATACACATCCACTCGGTAATCAATCTCATCCCAGACCCGGTGTAGCATGTCCGCTGTAATGGCCAGAAGTGCATGCTTTATCCGATCACTAAGTTCATGGATGGATGTGGGCAATGGTGGTACATAAACGCTGTCTTTAACGAACCCCAAAAGAAAGAAATTGCACGGTGTAGGATCTGGCGAATAGGGTGGCCAAAGGACAAGGTTGTTCTCTCCATTTGCAGCAGCACGTCCAATCCAACGCTGTGGAAGAACACAATTGAGAAACACTCGTAAATTCCTGTGAAAATGTGGGGGGGCCTCTGTCCAGTTTTAGAATGTAATTGTCATAATTGGTATTCAGTTGGGGTAACAACCAGCTTTCCAACATGTCCAAAAATGAGTCACTAGTCACAGTTGCTTCAGAGAAGAAAACTGGGCCATGCACTTTCTAGCGGGACACCGCACAGAAAACGTTGACTTTTGGAGAGTCACGCTGGTGCTCTATCGGTGCATGTGGTTGCTTGGTTCCCCAGACACGGACATGGTGTCTGTTCACCTTGCCACCGATGTGGAATGTGGGTTTATTGTAGAAGATCAGTCTTTCTACGAACCCATTTTCAACTGCATCTCCTTGCAAAAGTCATACAAAGCGAACTGCTGGTAGCGCATGAGAAACTTGGACAGTTTCCGATGCTGATGGTGTATGTTCTGCCCGTGTAATGTGAGAAATACATTTTTTATTAATTTTTGAAACTGCACAATTGTTTTGTGTATACACTGTATATATATATATATATATATATATATAGAGAGAGAGAGAGAGAGAGAGATAGAAGTATTGCAATTCATACAGTAAGATACCTTCTTGTGAGAAAGCAACTTGTACAGAATCTAGTAAGAAGCTGTCACTACAATCTTGTAAGCACTCAAAGGTGATGAGGCACAACACATTTTTTAAATATATAATTTATATGACAAGTATAAAGTTCTTTTATTCTAGTAGTGGAAGTTACAGGTGTATGTTTTACTTCTATCTGCTGTTAATCTAGTCTCTTCACTAGTTAAAATGTATGTCATGTTGCAGTGTTAGGACTTAACTTCTGCTACAGCTGATGATTGAGGAAGCCACAGAATATGTGGTGTACCTGGATACAGTATGTGTGATTCAGAGGGTTTGTGAGGATGAAGAAAAAAAGTACTTTCATGTCATTTGATGCCCCAGCAACAGATAGTACACATTCTTTCAGCCTTTCGGCATGCTGATCACATGGTTCTTAGTGTTATCAATAAACTGCAATAGATGGTACTGAAAAGTATGTACCAAAATGGAATCTTGCCACAAACAATCTAATATTGTTAAGAGACTCTCATGCCCTGTATCTGATGTTTTGAAATAAGTTACATGTGGATAGATGGTGCTTTATGCATTGTGTCAGTGAGATCATTCTGCTTCAGCTTGCAAAATGAACAATTTTCAGCATAATCACACAAAACTACCAATTCACCTGGCTGTAGATTGCATTCAGTCCTTTGAGGAACATGGCGTACTGTGTTGCAATGAACGAATGGCAAAGTAAAAATAACAGTTTTTCAAGAAATGTGATGAATTTTTCAGTTGACTGTACAGTGGTAACTAATTCACATCTGTCTGTCAAAAACCAGTCTTTTGTAAGGTTGTTTTTTCAACTGCATTAGCACATAGCTATCTGACAGGTTGTTTCATGATTGAGGTTAGCTCCTTCTGAGAGACCCAACTGAGTAGGTGTTTCCCCCAAGTCACCTCAGGCGGAAACAGATCCAGTTTTCAAAATGTAGTGTTCTCTAGTTTCTAGAATACCAGACAATGGAAAAAGTCCAAAAAACAGTAATCCTGATTGTTATACACCACTGTCAGAACCCTTTAGAGTTGTATAAAGAACATGTCACAGCTTTCAAATCAAGATAACATACATAATCATGATTTATTGAAATGAATGGTCAAACTAGGAACGTGTATACATGTACATGATAAAATTAACACATTCATCAAAGCTAATTCAATGGTGACATCATGTAACAATGTTTACATAAATCAACTCTTATATCTAGCAAGCTTAATGTGTTCCTAATACAGTCTGTCAAATCTACATATATTTTGGTACAATTACACAAGATGATGTGGATCTCCATCCAGGATAGAATCTGATCAAGCAAATAAAATATTCTATGAATATAATTTAAATCTCTTCAGATATATTAAACAGGTCAGTAATTTTCCTAGTTGTGCCTTCATGCTGACACATGATGGTAAATCTTACTTCAGAATGAATAAAGAAAATAACAGTGTACTTTTGCATAATTCACAATGAAATATTACATTTTATTTTAATCTGTATTTTGACAGCAGTGTTCCAAGTGGTACGCATACTGTCTGAATGAGGAGATTAAATGGGACCTCACATATTTTTCTAAAGGCCCCAAACCAATGTCCTTTCATATCTGTAATCAACTTCACATCCAATATGTTAACTCAACCGAGACATACAGTTAGTCCAGCTTCTCCCAAGTGCTGACTATGGAATATTCATAAATGCACTTCAAATGCTTACATAATAGGAAAATTGAATTTGCAACTGTGTATCAAGCATCAAAGTAAAATTTATGAGTGTGATCAATGAAAATATAAACAGAGTTAATGAAGAACTTCACTACAAGCCTTCTCAAATACCAGAGCTACATTGCTGATTTCATCATCTGTCAACGTGTTATTCACTGTCACACGAATACTGTCCCTTGACACAAACCTCTCCATTTGCAGATATGCAGCTATGACAACAGCAACACCATGTTCAATGCAGAAGTCAACAATTTTGCTCAGGAGATTACGTTCAGTCTCTCTGCAGTTTGGAGGGTCACGCAAGTACAGATGTTTCACTGGAGAATCAGGATCACCTTGCAAAGAAAAGGAAGACAGAGCACTCAAAGCTTTGTGAACAAGTTGGCACCGTGTCTGCAATTTCTTAAACATTGAGGGGTCTCTCTCCATAATATTCAATGATGTAATTGCAGCAGTTGCCAACAGAGGAGGAAGTGATGCAGAGAAGCAATATCCCAAGCCTGACAGTCGCTGGTGCTCTACCACAAATGAGGAGCCAACACAGAAACCACCAATTGTAGCCAAAGACCATTCCATACTGGAAGTTATCATATCTACTTCCTCTTTTGGTATATTATAATATTCAGTGACACCTCTTCCATGGTCTCCAAGAGTAGCAAATGAAATACTTTCATCTATAAATATGCGCAATTTGTACTTCTTCCGCAGTTCCACCAACTCTGGTAATGGACAGATATCACCACTGTTCATATATATACCCTCAACAATAAGGAATCTTCGAGTCACTTGTGCTTTTTTAGGATTCTTTTTATCCAGTTCTGCTTGTTCTATAAGGAGCCTTTCTAAATCAACCATATCATTATGTTTAAAGAATCTAATTCTACTTCGTGAAGCATCCAATCCTTTCTGAATGGCAAAATTCACATTTTCATCAACAAAAATAACATCACCCCGTTTTGCATATGCTGGGATGGCACTTGCAATCGTTGAGAACCCATAAGAATATACAACAGCTTCTTCCATTTTCATAAACTCGGTAAGTCTGTCCTCCAAGTCCAGGTGAACATCAACAGTACCATAGAAGCCTCTGGGTCCACAAGATCCAACCCCATACTTTTGTATTGTTTTAATCGCACTCTCCTCGATATCTTTATTACCCACAAATCCAAGGTAATTATGAGTTGCCATATTCAAACAGTGGTGACCATCCACGTTAATGTATTTACCAGCCTTTCCACTAACGGTAGGCGGTTTCAGGTACGGATGATTTTGTGGCACGTTCCCAACTAGTGGTTCTGGGGTCCAGTCGTCAATCAACTGCTCCTTTTCCTTCTCTGTCAATTGTTCTAGCTCTTTTGGATTGTAACTTTTATGAAAAATTAGCCACAAAATCCACAATAACAGCCCCACTTCAAGAAGAACATGATAAAACGGAACTTCATTCAGTGCTTCAAAGATTTCGAAAAATATCCACTGTGTAGCCATATGCCGTTTATAGTTAAAACTATTACAAAAATAAACATCCACTACCAATAAATTACGGAAATTTTAATCAGATAAATGATCACTATTAATTACAACAATCTACTGCAATTAAACTCTAACAACATTACTTTCACTCCAGAGAACAGTTCATATAACAACGGATGCCTACGAGCCCTATGAGCTCTAACGACCGCTAACGACTAACTGACCTAACTGACCGCGCCCCGTTGCCACGGTTACACCACGAGGTTCATGAACATGAAGTTGTTGCAAGGGGACAATAGGCAGAGTCGAGATCGGTCGAGATCGTCGAGATTGATCTTTGACGATCTTTGACTGGTTACTTACACGCAAACCCAGTGTTCCGCAACCTTTTTCTACTCGCGGCACACCATGAAGTATCCATGACTCAACACGGCACACCAAAATGTTATTCCCCTGAAAAACGTATGATATCAGACAATTAATATAAATACGTAACGTGATCAACTTAATTATTATATTATTATATTGATATTTTATTATCATTAAACAGAAATCGACTCGTGCATTTATTAACAATTAATGAACTTTAATTCGCTGTGGAGTGCAGAAAATACACTTCTATTACTATTAAAGTAAATACAGTAATTCTACTTATACCTTCAATGTGATACTTGCGCCTGCTTAGCTGCACACAGGCGACTGATCCGTGGTGGAATCGTAGACAACGCAAGTCTCATTTCTTCATCGATGGATTTGAGCCGCTCCCTCTTTGATGTCTTAATTTCAGTTAACGTCGAGAAGCCCAGTTCACACAAATATGTAGTTGAAAATGGCAATAACACATTAACTGCCATCTCGGAGATAGCCGGGTATCCACTCCTTATTGCCAACCAAAACGTATCCAAAGGCACTTCGAGAAGTTTTAGTTTCAATGTTCTGTCTGCTTTTAAATCTGCGAGTTCCTCTTGTATATTAATCGGAAGATGTTCTGAATTCACAACAAATGGATCACGAACCCAGTCGAAATCTTGTACACTCTCTCCAAAATACTTATTGAATTTCTGCTGCAGCATTTCTAAATGTTCTTTAATTGTGTCCATCACCACTTTATTGCCGTCAGCAAGTGGCCATACAGTCGGGGACGCCGGGGACATCTCAAACGACCCATCTATAATTCTCTAACTAGCAACCAAAATTTGCGAACTACTTCAGAGCACAGCTGTGATAGAACTGAAACAATTGTAAAACGCGGGATCTCTACTCATCAAACGGAAGAAGTGACACTATACCGGCTTATTTATGAAATATTTATAATTTTAAATGAAGTCCAACAATCGGTGGGTGCATCGTTACAGGAAGAAAGTCATAAAGTTGAAGAAGCTCTTAACTTCTAACAAAGCGTTATAAAAGACAGGAAACCCCATGCTAATCCCTGCAGTTTTAGGGAAAAGCACGTACACGGAACATGCGGCAAGCACATCAAAGAAGCTGCGTAGCTGCGAGAAAAATAAGTCAATAATGGAAACCATGATATAACAACAACTGTGGGTAAATAATTTACGTTTAATTTCTTAGAATACAATATTACTGTACATAAAAATCACGGCATGTAATAAAGAATAAACAAGCATAATCTTATTTAATCAGTGCAGTGGCTGAGAATAAAATATAAGCATATGAAACAGGTAACTGGGATAAAATAAAACGAATAAAATTCGACAATTAATTTCTTACAATAGGTAAAAGTTCGCGTCACACCTTTCTCCTTGTGACTGCACAACGGTTGTGGAACATTGCTGTAGTTAGTTAGTTATTGTAGAGGGTGGGTTTCCCCGTGCACTTAGACCAGTATTGGTCCATTGTGCTTCCCTCTATGATATTCTACCAGTCTCTATACCCTACCGATAATGGTGCGTGCCATCAGTCCCGACCGAGCCAGCGAGTTCTCAACTGGCTTGGCGGTATCTATCAGAGGCCTTAGAGACTGCTGTTGGGCGGGAAACGTCCTTGAATTTGGCTCAGTGATCTCTTTTGGAGATATGAGGTTCTTTTACGTGCTATGACACGGCACCCACGGCTTAAAGTCCCTCCTGGAGGACTTGTTTCCTGAATTTTTCCGCCTTTAAAAATTCGACGACCTCCGCCGGGTATATGAACCCGCGTACCACTTCGTTTTAAGATCTGCAACTGATAATAATAATTGACTAACTCTGCCTTCTTTGATTGCTTGCTTTGCCTCCAAGTCGGCCCTCATTAACTTGTACTCCGCAGTGCCCCAAGATCCAGTAAAATTGGATTTTTTCCCTCACGATTCCAGCCTATCTATTTTATCTTTAAGCTTTTGTGCAACACATCACACATTACAAAAATGCTTGAAGATAAAATAGGGAGACTGGAATTGCAGGGGAAAAAATCCAATTTTACTGGATCCCGGGTCACAACGGAGTGGAAGTTAATGGGAGGGCCGACTTGGAGGCAAAGCAAGCAATTAAAGAAGGCAGAGTTAGTCAATTATTATTACCAGTTGCAGATCTTAAAATGTGGAAGAAAAAATAAAGCAAAAATGTATTGAGAATCTAATAATGTAAAAATGTTCAAGTTGTTAATAGTGATCTATATTCATTTGTTTTTGTTTTGTATTATAATAAAAAGCTTCTTCTCATCCAATATGGCTGTTAAGTACGACACAAAGAAAATCAACAAAAAGAAGTTAACAGATGTTGTCAGAACGCCAAACGGGACAGAGGAGAAAGCTACTTTGAAAGGTACTACAGGAATGGCTTGTCTCTGTGGTTCCGAGAGATAAAAATGAACTGCTGTGCCTTCATGTCAATAAACCGTATGAGAGCAGGACACACCAGTCTTAAAGCAAGCCTAAACAGACTTTACATTGTGCCCACGGTCAAATGTGAATGTGGTGATGGGCTGCAAATGGAGGCACATACCGTCTGGAACTGTAAATTGTACGAGGACCAACGGGCAACAATGATAGACATTTTGTCTGCGAACAGCAAAAAAAGAATACCCAAAGTCAGTTATAGAACTCTTAAGGCTAGAAGAAAAAAGATTTCTGCAAGGCGTTTGTTATTTCATAGACAACATTCCTATATTTGTATAAAATAGATATGTAAGAAAAGTAAAAGTAATTGTACTGATTATTAACAGTATACTCTCAGATTTAAGTTAAGATCTACATTAAGAATTGCCAGGTTACCGCTATTATACCTGTAGAATAAGATATTTATAAGATTGTGCTACAGAGGGCTGGATGGGCATTGCCTAGGCCTTTTTTGTATTTCAGTATTTTTTTCTGCAATAAAAAAAATCTTCTGAACGGTTTTGAAGGTTCTGAACCACTCAGAGGCTTAATAAATTTGATCTGAAAGTCTGAATGACATAACTGGTACACGTATAATTTAAGAGGATATCAGCCAATAATAATTAAAAAGTTGTTTCTCTGCTGTTAGGTGGGTTATGATTTTGATGAGGTATTGCTGAGAATTTTGAGTTTACAGCCAAGTTTTGAATGATTTCTGCAGTTCTTGTATTAGGCAGTGTGTTGGCAATGAAGCCTTAACTGAATGAAACACTAAGGAGCGACCACATGATTAGTGAAATCAGATAATTAAAAATGTTTTGGCGACCATGTCGTCCTGAGACATGTTGAAGATGAATGTTTCAGCTACCTCATGCTTTTCGCAGTAGGTGGTGGAAGACTACTTGTCTTCTGATGCAGCTAAAGAGGAAGTTCGATGCTTACTGGATGAAAGTAGTTCAGTGGTGGGTTTGAGGGGTAGAGGTGTTGTTAAGCTGTATTCGTTTTTGTGATTAATGATAAGGAAGTGTTTTGTTATTTTGATGGTTTCCCAGATGATTCGCGGACATTATGTCTGGATCAGTCTGGATGTTGACAATAATCCATGTTTAATCGAAGTCGATGCCAGTAGATGCTGTAACTTACTTCTTCCAAAGTGTTCAGATACTGTTGAATGTTGGAGATTGCTGGAGATGGTTAACTGCGTTTGACGGTTCGTGTGTGCCAGATGTGAAGCTGATTGGTCATTTACTGTTGGTTTCTGAATTGTGTTAATACAGTTCTTCCTCAGTGGCCTGGAGGTATGGTCATTAATGCTGTGAATGTACGATAGACATGTTTCCTGTTGATTTTGTTGTCGAGTCTGGCCATCTTTCGTTTGTTGACATCGCAGTTAGCACCATACTTCCCCGGTTATGCAGTAACGGCTTCACTTTGGATGCACAGCCTACTGGGGGGTACATTACTCAGATGACCAGTAAAGTCCTAGTCAACATATATCCAGAAACCATTGCCTTCTGAGTTATGCCCAATATTCGTGGGATCTCTAGAGCTAGTGTTCTACATGGTTACCACGCACTTCAACACAACTTTCAACTCTTCACTGCACAGAGGTGTGCAATCTGTCGAAAATTCTTAGTTTCACTTGAATCTCCTGACAGGCATGCTCTCTACTCATTGCTATAATATTATCTCCAAGACATTGATGACCGCTGAATAGGCTGACATCTAAAGTGTCCTGACAGCCACAAATGCAGAAGATTAAGGACGGGATCATGCAGGCCAGTTGTTTGGGCCTCTGTATCCTAACCAAAATGTAATGGTTACACACCAGCTGTTAGTCTGTTCAAGACAGTCAGTCTTAAGATCACCTAAGATGCCAACCCAGGCATTTACTGATCAATATGTCAGCAGGCAGTGATTTATGGACATAGTTGACAGGGATTTTTTTGTTCATTTAAGAGAGTACTAAATCTTAAAACCTCTAACCATTTTCTTAACACCTATATGAGCTTTCAACCCCTGCCCCTTTTCAAAATGTCCAATGAAGATACAGCATTTGCTGTTACATTTGAAAACATTTAGCATTCTACAGGGAATAGTCCTGAAAGCCGAAGTCACGCAGAGAGCAGTAGTTTTTTTTTTAATTTTATTTGATCTGTTGCCTGTAGTGGATTTCATTACTGATATAGTCATTATTTAAATCTTGCTTCTTTGTACTGTGCTGGATGATGTGTCTTGCTTTTGATCCAGTTTTATTGTCAATGCTGAATATCTAATTTACAGGACATAATGGGTTCTTACAAGACATGCTTTGCATATTCTTGCTTGGCCTGTTCTTTAACCCTGAAGATGGAGGCAACATGTATCTCTGAAATGTAGGTTGACTTCCAGTGGACTACACAGCATTATACCCCAGAATGTAGAACTCTGATTTACAGGGTTGTGCTTAGGTGTAAGAGTGACTGATAGGTGACTGAGCAGGATTTAATCCTATAGGAACATGCCAATGTTGATGTTGCCATCATGCTTTATAAGTTCAAGAGCAACTTAAGCCAGGAAGTTCCAAGTAATGGTATTAATGTTGTAACTTTGTAGTTTGTGTAACACATGAAGACATCTTTACATTATTTCTACTAATGTGTAATGTATTATATAATTTTTTTGTCACTTTAACCTCCATGAGGATTGATAATTCACCAAGTTGTACAATGACAGCATGGTATGTGCATGCTGTATAATTTTTATGGTGAGGTTATGTTACAGACAGGGAACGGAATAAGTAAGCACAGCATTTGTTGAATTACAAATATGTTTTTGGAGTAATGACTTCATTCTTCTTAAAATACACAGAATAATCACACTTATCTATAAATATAGGCATTTCATTGATCACAATAAGAGTGATATGTAAACAGTTGACATTGCACAGCATATTATTAACAATTATAATTTCATGTATTAGTCACCATTATATATTGTTTTTGTAACCACCTTCTTCTCATGACAATTCTGTGTAACATACTCCATTATTTTGTAAAGCAGTTTTATGAAGAAGTTGTCAGGGACGTTGGTGTTATGTTTGCTTTCTATGTGTTTTCTAAGTTTTTCTAACATTCTTCCTACACTGTACAGATTTTAAAATATTTGCACATTTGTTTAGAATTGGTTCTACTTTACACAGAAAATACAGAAAACTTACTCATTCAAGAGTGAATTGGAGTTATGAATGTTTTAAGAATTAGAATAGAAGCCTGCTCATAATTTACATTGCAGTTAAAAATGGGAATGGAAGGAAGATGATTGCTGGCACAAGGTTGTAGCTATGTTTCCTTATGTGTTCAGACATTCCTTTTTAATTGCTTGTTGTCTCTTTTATGGCAGTAGTGAGTTTCTTTAGATTGTTTGATTGAAATGTAAGTTACTCATGTTCAGCATAGGGCTTATCATATTGTTTTGCTTCATGAACCACTGCATGGAAGCACTTTTATATGAGAGGAATTGTTCAGAAAAATAGATGCCAAGCAATGATTGCTTCATAATTTGCATTCTTCACTAAATATTATTAACATGATAAAATGAAGGAGGATGAAATGATCAGGGTGTGCACTGTTCATGGGAGAGGTGAGAAATGCATTCAAACTTCTGGTTGGAAAACCCAAAGTGAAGAGACTGCTGGTGCAGATGAGGTGATGTTGAAATGGATTCATTGTAAAGAGACTAGGTTGGAGAGAGTGAATTAGATTAATCTGGTCCAACATAAGGACCAGTGGCAGGCTATTGTGAACATGGTAAAGAATCTTTTGGTTCTGTAAAAGGTGGAAATTCTCTTGTGTAACTAAATGGCTATTAGTACTGGAAGAAGGGCTCTGCTCTGTTCAGTTTGTTGGTTATTCTTTTTTTTTTATATTATAGGTCTTCTTCTTCGTCATCATCATCATCATCATAAGGCTTGACAGCTTCATTTCTTGAACACTTTGGCCTGCTCAACAATTTCCTTCCAACTACTTCTGTCCTGTGTGCGAGTTGTCCAGTTATAAATTCCTAAATCCTTTAGATCTTCCCTTACATCATCTTTCCATCTGATCTTAGGTCGGCCTCTCTTTCTTATAGCGTGTGGCTGCCAGTCATATATTCTCTTAATTGTTCATCCAACCTCCATCCTTGAGATGTGTCCAAGCCAACTTAATCTTTGGGCTTTAATGAAGTTAACTATATTCCTTCCTTTTATTAGATTATCTAATTCATCATTTTGTTTTAATTCTCCAGGAACCATCATAGTTTCTCAATGGCCCGAAGATCTTTCTTAGAATTTTCCTTTCAAAGACTAAAAGTCTATGTTTAATGGCTTCTTTAAGTATTCAGTTTTCACAGGCATAAGTTACTGTTGGTTGAATTACCATTTGGTATAATCTTAATCTCGCTGTTTTAGAAATAAGTTTACTTTTAAATAGTGTTAAATGTGCAGCATATGCTTCATTTCCAGTTGTTAACCTCTCTTTAATCTCTTGTTCAATTGTGTTATCTGAATTAACTATAGACCCTAAATATTTATAATGAGAGACTTCTTCTATGTTTATGTCACTGCATTTGAGATCTTGGATTATTTGAGGTTTGTTAGAACTGTAGGAATTTATTTTGAATTGTTTCATTTTTGGTCCGTTACACTATCAATCACAAAGTTAATAGAAAGTCCGTCGAGTGTAACAATTTGTAATCTACTATTTTGAATTGTTTCATTTTTGGTCCGTTACACTATCAATCACAAAGTTAATAGAAAGTCCGTCGAGTGTAACATGTAAGGCAGAAGTGATAAAGAAGTGACCTACAAATTGTTACACTCGACGGACTTTCTATTAACTTTGTGTAGGAATTTAGTTTTTTGTTCATTGACTAACAGCCCATATTTTTGCGATGCTTTTATAAGCTCTTCAAAGGTGTTAATGTTTGTTTGGTTCTTGCAATAATGAGTATGTCATCGGCATATGCACAAAACTGTTTTAACCTTGTAGAAATATTACCTCTAATGTCTAGAATTTTTATGATCTCATCTATAGCTAGTATGAAAGTGATGCAGATAATGGGTCACCCTGTTTCACTCCACAGCTTATTTGGAATCCTTCACTAAGCTCCCCATTTCTTTTAACCTTTGCTTTCGTGTTTTGGAGAGTTGCTGCTATTAGTCTGATTAGATTGGATGGAACATTGTAGTTTTTGAGGCAGTATATTATTTGACACCTCTTGACAGAATCAGATTCTTGTGTATAGTCTACAAATATGTTATCTATTGTTGATCTCTTTGGCCTGAATTCCATTTGACAGTCATCCAATTTACTTTCTATAGTAGCTACCAGTCCATTATTCAGTAGAATTGCGAAAATTTTATATGAGATATTTAATAATGTTATTTGTCTGTAATTATGACATGCCAATTTATCACCTTTTTTATGTACTGGTGCTATGATTCCTATAATGTTATTTGTCTTTAATTATGACATGCCAATTTATCCCCTTTTTTATGTACTGGTGCTATGATTCCTCCCCCCCCCCCACTGTGAAGAGATATCTTCGTCTTGCCATAACTTCAAGTATCAGCTTATGTGTCCTTTTCATTATAGATCACACATTTATAAACTAATTTGAAATCATGAATTATGTGAACATTATTTAAACTAAGTTTTGCACTTGTTTAATGCAAATTACATATTGCTCTTATTACAGTAGTATGGGGTCATATTTTTCTTCAAAATTAGACTGCATCTGTAACTTAAAGGTAAAGAATGCTGTGTCAGTTAAAAGTAATATGTGAAGACCACGAAGAAATCGTTGTGGCTGCCATGATTGTTTTTTAATTTTGTTGGTGGTTTGTCATGTCACGGTAGGATGAATACCTTCAGGAGCAATGATCTCAGTTACTGATCATATTGTTTCACAGTTGTTAACCATTGATGTCAGAGTGCATTTTATTACATTTTGGAGGACAGCAGTTTGTTTGCTTGTTTGGCTGAGAATGGCTCTACTCTTTTTAAAAAATTGGGGTTAGGGAGGAAGCGAATGCCTTTTCAAGACAGAAGATGTCCTAAATGGCTTGAAAAATGTCTAGATAAATAAGTGAAGCTCACAAGGTAGGAAATAATGTGTGGATTGCTTCATCTATCTTAAAATGAAGGCCACATCATAAAATTTTTAACAAGTTTTAAAGAATGCTAATCATGCATTTCAGCTGTCTGTTGAATTAACATGGCAGTTAATGAATAAGATCTGAAAGTTTATGATGATGGTATATTAAGAGAGTTATTGTGTTTTTGGACATTAATCATCATCCTGTTTTTCTATTTGGAACATGATCTTTTGGAGACTGGATTCTGTCTTTGTCTTCTGGTGAAAACCTACTGAGTTGGGCCCTATTGAAATTAAAAGCATGAGACTTGATCTGATACTTTTCTTTTATTGCTAATGGGGTGGGACTAAGTCCCTTGCACTGCAGCCACTTCTGGCCTATTGTACCAGCCCCAGATGATAGGTGAGAGTAATTGTGGAGCAATTGGTGGAATGAAGATTGGCAGGGGAACCGAAGTACTTGGAGAAAACCTGCCCCAGCGCCACACTGTGCACCACAAATCCCACTTGACCAGACCCGAAATCGAACCCGGGCTGCCGTGGTAGGAAACCAGCGACTAACCGCTGGTGCTATGGTGTGGCCTGATCTGATACTTAATGAATACTGCAAGCTTTCTTTTACTCCATAATGAAGTCATTGAGAAGTGACCACCTTTCTTCAGATACAATATACCAGAGCACAGTCATTATCCCATAGTTAAGGGTGTTTCTTAGAAATTCAGATGCACTGGAAACTCTTTCAATGTCAGGACCATATTCAAAACTGAACATACTCTATGTGGGACAATGATGAAAACTGGACCAGCTAGAGATGCCCAACAGACAAAGCAGTGTGTATAACATCCCATGTTATTGTGGCAGGTGTTACATTGGTGAAACAAGCAGACCATTAGGAGTATGCATGAAGGAGCACAAATACAGCCTGACCCAAGGTCTGCTCAAAAAATCAAAATTAGCCCAACATGCATACGAAGGCCATAAAATGTGTTGGAAAGAAACAAAGGTCTTGCAGATAGAACTGAACACCACATACAGGAAATACTAGGAATCCACTCACACATCTCTGTCACATGTGATCAAACTCAGCTTGGTCATCTCTTCCATCTGGACTCCCATTATTGCAACAGAAATTAGAAAACTATAACTCCATCCAGTGTAGATTATGTGAGATAGTTGTGTTTTTCATATTTATACTATACAGAGAATTTATCTTTTTAGTGATGGATTATATTTTGAAAATACACTGATTTTATAGGCATTGGCCATTAAATAATGCATGGACATAGGTGTTAGCCTTGTGTGTGGAGTTTTTGTTTAACTCACCGATAGTGTTATGTTGCGTTTGGTTTATATATCTTATCTTGTGTTGGTGCTGGTGACCAGAGATAGGGACTAGCTCTGTGGATAACCAACTGAGTAGGTTTTTACCTGGAGATGGAGAAAGAATCCATTCTGTTAAAACATTGTTTTAAATAAAAAACAGGATGATGGATAATGTCCAGAAACACAATAATTGTATGACAGTTAATATTTTGTCATAAAATGAATCTTATTTGTTCAGTAAATCTGATTGTCCGTATGTATTGCAGTTGCTTATGAAACATCTCATGTTTTGATCATTTGTGGGCCCATTAGGCATTAGCCATTGTGATAGACAGCAAGCCATGGGCAACCCCCTTTTTTCAAAATTTTCTGTGATTCCATTTCACTCTTGAACGAAGTAACTCCATGCACATAACACACAGTAATGAAGTTCTGTATACTCTCAAGTCAAAGTAATGAACTCATAAACCTGTTACAATGAGTAATCATTGAAATTGTGAATGGAGGACTTCAGTATTTGGTTCATTTTCAATCACACCACATAAAACATATAACATGATAATGTATGACAGATTTATTAATAAAAATTCTTTCACAGATCTGAATTTAGATATTAATTTAAAACAAAAATTTGAAAAAGAATATATGTATTAAATAATAATGTCCAAAAATTTGATGTGAATCATGACACTTGTCATGAATTATACTGTTTTTCTCTATTTATGGAGTAAACGCCCATTAATTAAGACATTTCAGTGAAGAGAGAAAATATGCTTGAAAGCAGAATATATACTCACTTTAGTAAGTATGTTTCTGTATATTGTTATAAATGTAATTTACATATCCACAGTTTTAGTCTGAGGAATTTCAGGACACATATCCTAACATATCGTATGTCAAATGCATAAATGTTATATGTGGTGCTCCAACTATATCAACCATATATATGTGCTTCACTGTTCTTTATAGGTTTCATCTTATAATAGCTGCAGTATGTTACTTCGGTATCATGTACTCATTAATGTTGTATATACTCGTATATAGTTTCAGTCAGCAGTCAAAGAAGATTAATTTTTCCTCCTCTTATGTGTTGGTTCATTACATATCAAATCAATACAGAAAAGAGACATTTCCAACCCAGCCCTCTCCAAACTAAATAATTTTGTGAGATTGTAATCCCAGTGGAGGGCTGTTAGAAGTTTGAGAGCACACATTCAAAGTTGGAAAAAAAAAAAAAGGNAGTTGAAAAAAAAAAAAAAAAAAATTTTAGTATTTTGTGCACAAATGTTTTAGAAAAAGTGGCATAACTTCTGCCCTAGTTTAGACAAGAGCTCATTTCAAAGCTAATAAAGTGTCCTTTCCAGGGACTGGATGACCAAGGGGTCGGGGTTGGGGTCCGAGCCCTAGTATGATCAAGAACTTTCTTTGCTCCATGTCATCCAGACTGGTTCTGGGGCCCACCCAGCCTCCTATCCAATGGGTACCAGAGGATCTTTCTCTGGGGTTAAAGCAGCTGGGGTGTGAAGTGGACCACTCACCTCTAACTAATGCCGAGGACAATAGAATGTGGATCTATACATCTGCTCCACCATACACATTCATAGTATAGTGCTTAATCACTTAAGATCAGGGAAAACTTGACTTTGTTATGTCATGTTCGTGTGTTCATGTAACTCGTTATTTAAAATGTCTGCAGGTATAAAGTTGGGGCTCCAATGGAATTGAGTTTTGTGAAGCATTGTACTGTGAAGAGTCACTTCACTTGTATTGATGAGGCAACTTAAAGTGACATGTCTCTTTGAATTCTCTGCAAGTATGAATTTAGGTTAACATGCATAAACTGTGTGTGTGTGTGTACACTTGGTCGTCGACTTACGACCGACTTTCATTCTGACTGACAGGTCGTAAGTCGATCTGGTCATATGTCGGCCATAAATTTATTAACAGTATTTCTTAAACTTTCTAATCTTTTTATCATCTTTATAATTTATTTTTAAAAACTTTTACATTTTAATCATCTTTCATGTTTCATTCTTTTGTGGTCATAATTCGACGACCAAGTGTATATATAGAGAGAGAGAAGCACTGCAATTGCTATTGGAAGGCTCCAGGACTGTTAGTGTTGTAACCGTTGTAACTGCCTCAGTGGAAGAAGATGTGAGGGGAGCCCAAGGTCACACTTCCACAAGCCTATTGCATCAGTTTGCCATGTGATACCATGCTGTGAGAGTGCATTGTTTTTACACGAGTGCTTTTTTTGTCTTCATGTTTCATTTTGTCTGTGATGGATGGAAAATTTAAGTGATGTATCTACATCAAGTTTTGCATGAAGCTCAATAAATCCACTACTGAAACCTTGAATGCTTTGTGAGTCTTTTGGGGAACATTCGTTAAGCCAGACAGCTGTTTTGGAATGGCATTCTCATTTCAAGGCTGGTTGAGTGTCAGTTGAAGATGACGAATGTTCAGGGCGACTGAGCGCCAGAAAAATGACAGAAAATGTTGAAAAAATGTGAAAATTCATCCACGAAGATGATCGCCGAACAATCCGTGAGCTCACAGACACTTTTGGGATCAATTATGAATGTTTTGAGACACTTGATAGAAAATATGTGACAAAAAAGATCGGAATGTTGGCACAGCCACAGCTGGCTCCTTCATCATGACAATGCACCCACCCACACATCCCTGAAAACCATGAAGTTTGTGTCTAGTTAGTTAGTTATTGGAGAGGGTGGGTTTCCCCATGCACTTAGACCTGTCTTGGTCCATTGTACTTCCCTCTATGATATTCTACCAGTCTCTATATCCTACTGGTACTGGTGCTTACCATCAGTCCCGACCAGCCAGCGAGATCGGCCTCTATTAGCTGAGTGGTATCTATAATGCTTTCCCCATCTACCAGAGGTATTAGAGACTACTGTTGGGCAGGAAACGTCCGTAATTTTGCTCAGTGGCCTCCTTTGGAGACATGAGTTTCTTTTACGTGCCGTAAAGCTACGACATGGGACCCACGGCTTAAAGTCCCTCCCAGAGGACTTGTTCCCTGAATTTTTCCACCCTTAAAAATTCGACGACCTCTGCTGGGTATTTGAACTCGCATACTACGAGTCATGAGGTGGGAACGTTACCTCTAGACTACGGAGGCCGCTAAGTTTGTGGCTAACAACAATATGGTTATCGTTCCCCATCCTCCCTACTCACTGGACTTAGTCCCCTGTGATTTCATTTTGTTTCCCAAATTGAAAAAAGAAACTGAAGGGACAACATTTTGAAACGGTATCTGACTTCCAAAGGGTATCACGAGTGGTACTCAACAGCATTAAGGAAAATGACTTCCATGATACCTTTGAGGCGTGGAAAAAACGATAGGATTACTGTGTGTGTTCCCAAGGAGACTATTTTGAAGGAGATGGCAGCCAAAATTGAGGAAGTTAAGCCAGCATTTCTTTTCTGACCTAGTCCAGGAACCTTTCAGTAGCACATCATAAGATATCTTATTGTAAGAAAGCTACTTGTTCAGAAGCTTGTAAACAGTTGTCAGTACAATCTTGTGAGCACTCAAAAGCGATACTTAGGAAAAACAACATTTCTGTTATATAATTTACATGACAAGTGTGAAGTTCTTTTGTCATGGTTAGTGGAAGTTACAGGTGTATGTTTTGTATCTATCTGCTGTGAATTTAGTCTCTTCACTAGATGAAGTGTGTTTATGTCCTGTTGCAGTGTAGGACCTACTTTTTTTGCTAGAGTTGATGATTGAGGAAACCACGGAATATCTGGTATAGCTGTGTGATTCAGAGGCTTCGTGAGGTTGAAGAAAATTTACTTCCATATATTTGAATCCTCAGCAACAGGTAGTACCATTCTTTTGGTCTTTTAGCACAAAAATCACATGGTTCTCTGTGTAGTTAGGAGAAGCAGAAACATTTTTGTGTTAAGTATTTCCTTCTTAACTGGCACAAATGTATGGAGCTGCTGAGTTCCATGTACAATTTCAGCTGTTGTAAATCAATTTGATAACAGAACCTCTTCTACCTTGTATTCATTTGGTGTAACAGAATCAAAATTGAGGTCGTGTATACTGGATTGAGCCCATTTATGTAGCTGTGAGATGTCATTATTTGGTCATTAAATGGTCAGTGCAAACTGACTTTTTCTGCAAACCTTTCTAGGGTGCCACCAACCACATCACAAGCACTCTTCCCTGGAATTCCACAAAGAGTGCCACTTTGCTGACACTCCAAATTCTTCAGTGTGGCACTTAATATTAGAACCTTTTTTTTTTTTTTTTTGCTTTTATGTGCCTATAAACATCATTTGAACACACATGATTTTTACATTTGCTCCGTACTGCAGCCAATCATGTATCTCTTTTATAAGTGGGCAGGAGCACACAGAACTGAATCACCAACTCACCACAAGCAAAAATCTCAAATATCAGGAGATAATAAATCATGCTCTAAGCATAAGAAGTGTCACTTTTGCCTCTCTCCTCTCCACTAATGCCAAGCTCACAAATCCATTGACATTTACCTCCATATTTTCTGTATGCTTTTTTGGCATGACATTTAAACACACATAATATGACCTTTACTTTGTATTTTTATTCTTCATATGAGAAAATTAGAAATGTGTGAAGCATTATTGTGAATTAACAGGAGATTTGAGGTTTTTGCAGCAGCAATGGAAGTTCAGATTGTTTGTTGTGGGTTATGACACCATGTAGTTTTGTAGGCATTGACCACAGTCGAAGTCAGTCTCTATATGTCCTGACTGAGAAAAACAAAGTGACAGGGTGAAGTAATATAAATTGTAAGTGGGAGCACTGCCTGGAGTACCAGGGTGTCATGGGTTGCAGGAATTGCACTAAATTACTTTTCTTGTAATACCATAACCATATTTTGCTTAAATATGGAGACTCCTAATGATATTGGCTCGCGCTCACACACTAGAGACACTAGAGGGGACCCAGAGGAATCCATACTGCTGCACCTAAACATCTCCCCAATCACATGTTTCTATAGAAGATGTGTCATTGTTGAGTGATGGTAACATACAGCATGTTGATATACTCTGTCCAGGTTTTTTTTTTCCCAGGAATTGGTGTCAGAAGAAAGAAAAACAGTAAAACCTCGCTAATCTAGGTGTTGGATAATCAGGATCAAAACATGAACAATTCTTATCCAAGTTGAATACATGCTTTAAAAGACACATGGGATTTAGGAGCAAGAGGAATTAGAGCAGGAGGAATTTTAGACTGTGTTGAGGGCAGCTGGAGAGACTGAACCCACACAGGAAAATATCCATGATTGGCTTCAGCTGGATGAGGGAGACACTGGATTTCAGCTTCTTGTCTTTTTATAATTTTTAAATAAAGGCTCTACAGTGATATTGTTTAATTAGTTTCATCAGCACTGCCTATATTATTAAATTTTCCATTTGTTTTCTAAGTTTTTTTATCCTGTAGGGCTATATGTTTTGCTTCATTAATCTGGATGACCTTTCTCCCCAATTAATCCAGATTAGCGAGAGTTTACTGTAATGTAATGTACACCAGTTTCTGTTGCATAATGAGTGAATGCATTTAAAAATTAAAATGGCAGTTACTAAACTGCTCATATAACATTCTCATTAACCGTAATAATGTATTCATAGGAAGTTATTAACATGTAATTTTTAAATTTCAGAAAACGTGCAGTGCATATTTACCATGGCAGTGATAACACACATCACACATAACTTAATGTTTAATTTGCAGTAGTGAAAACAACAGCAGGAAAAGCAACTTGAATTGTAATCATCCTTTCCGTATATGCGTGACACCATTTCTTCTGTTTATTAATGTCTCTTCTTGGAGCCAGAATTTTACCATTTATAGAGTCCAGTGTTATACTCTTGAAGGCTTACAATAGTTGATGCAGTATACAAAATGTTTGCACTGTTTCTGACACCAGAGATCTTTATCAACATATTTAGCATGGCAACCTTAAATTCTCTGTTAGAGATTACATATTTGATTGTTAATCTTCCTAAAAACATTTAATGTTCATTTAGGAGTCTCACATCTCCAGAGTTTGGTATTCAGATACAGTTTCCTCCATTTTTGTTTATTTTGTCAGTCCCTGCCAAGTAAAAAAGACACTATTTATAACAGACTCTCACTTTCCTGTAAGTGTACTAGCAGTATGATATCCCAGAAGCATAGAAAGGTTACAGTTCCCCTCCCCCACCCCCTTTTTTTTGCATGTTTATTGATCTGTGACAATGGATCCCTATTTAAGTGCTCACAGTGGTAAGATTCCTTGTAGAGGGTGAACGTATCAGTCTTGTGGGCTATCTGTTTGACCTTTCATTGTGCTTGTCACCCATCAATACATGAGTGGTTAATGCTAATTCCATTTTCATCTGTTATGAAAGTGATTACTCTCCACTGAAGTGCATCTTTGAATATTGAAGTGAATATAATCTAAGTAAGGGGGAAGACAGAGAGAGTAGTCACATGTCACATGCATACACACAAATATAACATACATACATTTCAGTTTCTTGTGTGAGCAGTGCTCAGTATGATTAACAACAGTAATTTTCCATAAATGTGTGCACTTCACTTATAAACAGGAGTATAATTGAAAACATCTCAATAGGTACATAGATTGTCCAGAAAGTAAAGACCGTTTGGTGATTAAATAAATGGATACAATTAAAGAAAATTTATTTTATATCACTGTTACAGACCTTAAATCGTTTTCCTACATAATCCCCATGAAGATTCAGGCATTTATTTCTCATATTGTATGTCTAGTTTCTGTATGCCTGCATCATAAAAGACTGCCGCCAGTCTGTTGAACCAGTGTTCACTTCTTCAAATGTGTGAACAAGTGAAAATCACTTGGAGCCAGGTCCAGACTGTAGGAAAGATGTAAAAAAACGTTCCAGGCAAAGTCAGCAAATAGGGCATGTGTGCTAGCCGTCTTTGCTTTCTGGATGACCCTCATAATATTACAGCCATGATAGAGTAAAGGAGAATGGATAGGTAGCACATATACTGCGCATGGGAGAAATGAAAAATTTGTTGCTGGAAACCTGTGGATCACTTGGATGATCTAGGTATGACTGGAAGGGTGATATTAAAATGGATCTTAAAGAAACGGTGTGAGGGTACGGGAGGGATTATTCTGGTATAGGATAGGTTCCAGTGACTAAGGTAATGAATGTCTGGGTTTCATGAAAGGCAAGGAACTTCTTCACCAGCTGAATGACTGTCAGCTTCTCAAGAAGGACTCTGTTTCTTGACTTAGAGAAAAGAAAATTCCAGTTTACATGCTTAAATATAGTGCAAAATGCACTTACAAGTCTTGAGTATTGTGGCTGCATGGAAAACTGCATTTCAGTCCTTCAGACATCATATTCCCACAGAACTAGTTGACCTTAAAGACTAAATAAATGATACTGAGATTACTGAGTCCATTTTGAGAACTCCTGCCTGGCAAGGGCTCAGACTGTTTTCTTTCCCTTGTATATTAGAAACAAAATTCTTTTGTTTAAGGGCTACACTTTACCACTGAGGCTGTCAGAGCAAAATTAAATATGTATGCTGCATGGTACTCTTGAGGGGCTGAATTGAAGGGTGATGAAATTTCACCAGTCATAGGAGTCATGTTCATGATGAAGTCCAGGTTGCTGGGTGTGCAGTTGTGTTGGAGCTGGTGGGGCCTTCATGTGTTCGTACTGGGCCAGCACTTCAGTATACATCTGTCACACACACAAATAAAATGATTTTGATTGTTATCATTGTAGTGGCTAATTGAATGCTAAACGCAATCCACCAGTTAAACTGGAACTGTAGTAACTCAAATTCCATTCACATAATCGTGCTTTGGCTTGGAAGGCTCCCTCATCGTCCTATTGTACATGTTTCACAATTCTTGTTTTGTTTTTTTTAGTCCTTATCCTATAGTGTCATGAAGACAGTCACTACACCAAACACATTGAGGTTTAGGCTATATATTTTTTTTTTGTGTTTTAAGTCATCTAATGAATGAGTTACGTAAGTCACATTGCAGTTCACTAAAATTTTGAATGACATTCAGGTTGCCAGGGTTCTTGATATCAGCTGCCTCTTTTGCAGTTGGCCATTCTTTACTTGTAACTACACTTTCCACTTGCTGGAAAGGAAGTTTTTTATATCAACAGTGGAACATGTATAGGAATCATGTCATAGTGTGGGTAGTAACATACTACCAGACCACTAAAACTAGAGAGGGAATGTGTATGTATATGTGTCATGTAGAGCCATTGTTATGCAATGACTGCAAGATGGGTGGATATACCAGACTTGTTTCTGGGCAACTCCCCTTGCTAGGCAGCAGATTCTTAATAATGCAACAGTTGGACTACAATAATGGAAAAGGTGTGTTTTGTGGTCCATGTTGAGATGTTACGTGCAAGGTACAGTCACTTGAGAGCCAGTTCTCTACAGAAGTCACATGGTGAAGAGAAGGCAAGGAGGGTGGTGTGAAATGGTGCCGAGTTAGTTGCAAGAATGCTCAGTTGAAAATCCAGCCATGAAGAAAAGACTTTATATGATATGTGGAGCATATAATTCCCTGGAGACTGTAATAGACTGAGGCCACAAGTCTGTATGTGTCAGTGATCTGTAAAGTCAGAGAGGCAGTTCAGTTGTGGGATATTTGCCAAACAGTAATGATATGAGCACAGAAGAATCTCCATTGTTAGGACCCTTTACCAGGAAGTGACCAGTGAAAGCAAACTGAGAGGACTTAGCATGTGCTGCAGTAATTTGTAAAGTGTTTGGATTAGGAAAGACCACGACATAGGTGGGTGGACAATATTAAAATGGATACTAGAGAGAGAGGATGGCATGGATTGGATTGATCTGGCTCAGGATATGGATATTTGCCAAACAGTAATGATGTGAGCACAGAAGAATCTCCGTTGTTAAGACCCATTACCAGGAAACGACCAGTGAAAGTAAACTGACTTAGCAAGTGTTGTATTACTCTGTAAAGTGTGTTGATTAGGAGAGAGACCACTAAGAAGACCAAGACATAGGTGGGTGGACAATATTAAAATGGCTATTAGAGAGAGAGAGGATGGAATGTTATGGATTGGGTTGATCTGGCTCAGGATAGGGACCAGTGGAGGGCTCTTTTGAACAAGGCAATGAACCTTAAGGTTCTGCAAATGCTGGGAAGTTCTTGAGAAGCTGCACAATCGGCAGCTTCTCAAGAAGGGCTCAGCTCCATGTGTGAGTGGATTAGCAATAGCATTATAGTTACTTGTAGTTACGAGTGGTGTGTATAAGTGGCAAATAAACTGAGTCACCAATCAAATCCTGTCTATAGTCATACGCATACTGCGGACCAATATATACACGAGGGTAAGTCAATAAGTAAGTTACAAATGGATATAGAACTTAAACAAATAAGAGTACTGATTTTAAAAATGCTTTTATTTCTCAACATAATCTCCCTGTACATTGAGGCACTTGTTCCATCATTACACAAGCCCCTGAAAACCAGCAGAATAAAATTCTTTGGGCTACTGTCGGAACCAGGCATGTTACTGTTGCATGACAACGTGTGTCCTCATATTGCCAACAAGACAAATGAGAAGCTGCGAAATTTCAAGTGAAAAGTCCTCGAGCATCCTCTGTATAGCCCCGACCTCGCTTCAAGACTTCTATTTGTTCGGCCCTCTTAAACATCATCTTTCAGCTGAACATTTTCCCAACAATAAAGCTGCAGAAAGGGAAGTCACTGCCTGGTTCAAACAGCAGCCCAAAGAATTTTATGCTGCTGGTTTTCTGGGGCTTGTGAAATGATGGAACAAGTGCCTCAGTGTACAGGAAGATTATGTTGAGAAATAAAAGCATTTTTCAAATCAGTACTCTTATTTGTTTAAGTTCTATATCCATTTGTAACTTACTTATTGAGAGAGAGAGAGAATGGGGGGCTCATGTTATATAGGCCTATATAAAAGTTTTTCCTCTAATCATTAGACCTGTAGTGTTTTCTCTGTTCAGTGTTCATATTCTTGTGGTTTATTTAATGGCATTCTTAATAGCTCAGGTTGTACAGTGAAGAGTTCTGTCTTCTGGATAACCATATAGTCTGCTGCAAGTCAACTGACATTTTGGAGGAACATGTCTTCAGGGTCGAAGATTAAGCCAAACAAGAAACCAGCATGGAGCAGGTAGCAAGCAGAGCTGTACTTGCTGTCTGCTGTTGACTTTCAACAAACTACACGGCATTATATCCCAGAAGGCAGAACTTTTCACGGCCACTGCTGTGAGAATCTCAAATCCTATCATCATATACTGTTGGATGATTTGATGTTAACTGAATATGATTTGGAAAGGGTATGGAAGGAAGCAATCATGGTCTAATCTGAGATCTGTCTTGCTAGGAGTTGCTGAGGAAAACAGTGAGCAGCCTTTGTTATGGTAGCCAGTCCCTGAACTGTGATTTTAACCCAGATCTGAAATGAAGCAGGAGTGTTAGCCACTCAACTGCAAATACAGTATGTGCCAAAAACTGCAGTACTGAAATGAAAAGACAAACAGTATTACCTTGTTGTCATCTGTGAGTTTATTTCTCCTGAAAGAAACTAACGTACACACTATTAGCATGTTGATTTATCATGGTACGCATAGTGTTCATATTGTTCACACAGATTCTCAATCATATCTTGGAACAAAGGTTGCTGCAGACTCCTGCAAAAGGAGACGATTTGCTCATGTAATGCAGACACTGTTCCTGGTGGCTCTTCACAGTTGAACACACTCTCCTTTAACATTCCCCACAAGCAGGCATCAGGTGGTGTAAGTTTGGGGGAATGGGATGGGTATGGGAAGTCAGTACCACATGAAATTATTCGCCCTGGAAAGTTTTCCTGCAGCATGGCTAGAGATTCTCGAGCAGTATGGCTGGTCACCCTGTCCTGTTGATACCACTGTCTATGCATGTGAAGGCCCCATGCATGACAGAACCTTCTAAAATCCTGAAGAAATGGACCGATCACCATGACCCCATAGTGTTCTTGGGTGACGGTAAGCGTATTGCCTTCCTCATCCTCAATGAAATAGGGGCCTAATATACTGTGTGCTGAGGCAGCACACCATATCGTCACATGTGTACTATGTAACGGTTTCTGGACAATAACATCTGGCCGCTCAAAACCAAGGAAGTGAGTTGTCTTGTGTTTGATGTAGCCATCCAAGTGAATGTGACTTTCATCAGAGAACCACACATTTCTTTAGAAATCTGGATCCTTGTACATCATGGCCAAAAATGTTCCATAATACACCATCCTGGCTCACATATCTTACTCTGTGAAGCGTTATCCAACCTGTATCCAGTACGGAAATCGGCCTATGTCCTTAAACGATCGGCGAACGGATGTATCACTGACATTCAGTTTCAAGGCCGTTTGTCATAGACTTCATTGGGGCAAATGCAGCACCTGCTGAAGAACATGTGCGTGATTCTCTTTTGTCAAAACAGTTACTGGTTGACCAGACTTCCCCTTCCATTGACCCAGTACACTACCAGAACGGCGAAATTTCGTAACAGTAGACAGCATAACTGTGTTACTTGGTGCCGTCTTATTAAATCTCTCTTGGAATTGTTCTGTCACCTTTTTCAAACTCTGCCCCTCTTCATGACCACTTATGTATGAGCGAAAATAATACTCAACTATGAATACTTTTTCCTCCATTGAGAGACCCATTTCCAACAACAACTGCACAACACAACTTCCTTTTCACTACTGGGACCACGCACGGCTGGAGCTATGCCCCATTGACAAACGCACATGCATGTTCGAGATGTGTGAGTTTCACTACTGCATTTTTGGCACATACTGTATATCTCTAATGTTGTCTGACATTTTGCTTGCACTTACTAGCTGAATTTACTGTGTCCACAGTGTCTCTTAACTTCTTGTGTGCCAGACTAGGGAGGCAGATAGATGCACTGCTTGGTTGAGTCTCCAAAATTGTGCTTTTGCTTAAAATATGTCACTATGAGAAAGAGAGAGAATATGAGTCTGTTCAGTGTGTAGGTCACACTCTACTGCTGCTACATAGTAGTTGAGTATTGTTTTTATTCATCTGTGTAATATTCAGTATTGTTACGTAGAGTAAATAGTGCAGTCTCTCATGGTATTATTAAATGTATTTATTTTGAAAACTGAAGATGATGTATAGCAGTTAAGAGATGCTTCACCAAATTGTGACTTGTTGTGAGATTGATACAATTTTTATTCAAGATTTACTAAAAACAACTTTTTATAGGAATAAATTTTACAGAGAATCTGAAAATGGCAAAGGACAGGAGAGACTGCCCATTGGCATTGCTAATACTTTGAATGACATCTTTGATATTCAGATGGCTTCAGAATGTTCCAGTGTTCAGGTACGCTTTTGATTATTTGTTGGTTTTTACTGATGTTGGATGCTGACTGAAGTCCTGGTGGTCTCTTTAATCATGTGCTGTAAGATTTTGTATGCAGTGTGATGGAAGCTTGTAACTTCTCTAGGCAACAGTTAAAACTGTTTCTGACATATGCAGTCAGTGGTAACAGAAATTTTAAAATGCATCTCCCAGCTAATCTATTAATAAAAAATATCTTCTTGCCAAAATCATGTAAGAAATTGTTCTTATATTGAAATGTTACTCTGAAAGCACAGATACATATATATTATTGCAGGAAGATTACTTAAAAAGGTGTCATGCCTCATATTTTCCAGTTTCTGCTCAGATCCTAGACCAGGAGTCCATTTTCTTCATCCATTAACATGCTCAACTTGTAGTTGTAACATAATTAGACCAAATGTAAGTACAAATAATGGATGGTAAATTCTAACCTTGCATAACTATAAATAATTTGTTACAAAAAAAAAGATTGATGATTTTGGACAGAAGATGTTATTACAAATATGAAGCTAGGCAGACTGAATTCTGAAGTACTGTTAATGCCATGTTTAAGAAGAGATATACTCTGCAAACATACCCATCACTGTAAATCCCAAATGGTGATGAAGGTTAATGGATAGTACAGCATAGTAATGTACAAAGTTAAGAGACTGCTCCTTTTTATTCTGTTGTGTCAGACTGACATTTGGAAGAACCAGTCTCCGAATAGTATTGTATGTAAGTCCAACATTTCTTACCTGGAAATTGCGTCTGATATATTCTTCTTTTGTGTCCCCTTGCCTATAGCTGTAGTTATAGTCGCCTCCTCCCCCACCACCGTTTTGAAGAAATGGATTTGTGGTGCCTCCTGTTGGGCAAGTGAACTATTTTAGACATGCTTTCTTTAATGAAGCAATTGATGTGGATTGAATGAGGGAGCTGTAGAATGACAGTAGGACTGCAGGATATTGGGTTGCCTGCACAGGTTGTGATAAGAAGGTATTCTGTAGAAAGAAGAACAGTTGCCATAGTATATAATTGAAAGGAAAGCTTATGTGAAATAAATAATGGGAATTAAATGAGATTAGTAAACTTCATCACATTAAAGAATTATTACCAAAATCATGTTGTGTGATACATGTTTCATGATGGGAAGACACGTAACAGTGATATTCAGATATGATAGGTATTTGATAATACAGAGTTCATCTTTGATACTGCCTGCAACATTAATGACCAAAAAACATGTAGTGTGCACTAATTTTATATGAACTACTGGGCAGTGTAGACTTTCAACATGATACCAACATAAAATCTTGAGCAGATTTGCATTTGTGGAGGGCACTGCTTCGAAATATGCCATCACAAGGCCTGGAATTTGATGGAACACATCAGCATTTGGTCTAGGCCAATGATGTTTTAATATGCAGGGGAAAAAAACAATCACAGAAGCTTGAACACTCTCAGGAGATCAGTGTGGAAGAAGTCGTAGAGAAAGCTTATTGTATGTTATTTGTCAGATTGCTAGAATGCAGGACCATTTAAATGTAAATGTAAGTAATAAATCCTTACAAAATATGGCACTTCAAATATTTAGGACTAACAGTCACAAATGAAAAGTAATATTCACAAAGAACTTAAGAAGACTGAGTTGATCTCTCTGAATGCTTACCATCACTAAGTTCAGAATCTTTTGTCTGCTCCGGCCTAGAAAACCGAGATTAAGAGCCATGGGGAGACGCTGACCATGTGACATCCTCCATCTGCTAAGTTGGCACTAACTTCACCGACAGGCAGCAGTTGCTCACTTGGTATAGTTCTCTTGTGACCAAAGCCACAGATTTCGTTTTGTTTGTTTGTTTGTTTTGGATCTGTGTTAAAATCCTATCCAGTGGTGGCATTTGGTGTTAGCTGCTGGGTTTTATGAGATATTTACATTTTAAACTAAATCTTTTCACATTCAAATTCATCAGTTTACAAAATATATATCATAGCCTTTAATTCATTTCACTTAGTGGTGTTTCCTCATCTTGTGATATAATGTAACTGAATGAAGATATCTGTAGAAAGAAGTAGTGGTACTTGCCAAATTTTGAAGTGCTCTTGCAGTTCTGATATTTATTGAGCTGTTCAGCAGATTGTTTATGGAAGTGTTGTCCCACTGAGGATGGTGTATGAAAATATTAAGAACATGGCAGTTGTCCACTTGAGGTGACATTAAGAAATACAGCCTGTTGTTTGTCAGCAAAACTGTCTGTTGGAGTCACACAGAATGAACATGTCAAGTTATGCTTTATATGAGAATAATCACCCTAGTGACTAACCTCTACCTTGTTGACCAGGAATATCAAGGTTTCCACCAGTTGTCTGATACGTGGCACCATAGCTTGATTGGTCAGACCCAGCTAGCTCATGGAGACGACTGCTAGATAATGCCCGTGGTATTGGATTGCTCGGAACTCCATGTGGAGCTAAATGTGCTGTTTCTTCTGCCACCTATGCAACAGAGATATTATTTCATGCTTTTCAAATCCAATATCAAAATTCATTACCATGCCATAGACAATATACACAGTACCAAAGGGTGCAAAAGATAGTGAGGTGTCTCACAAAGCCTCTACTGTCCTAGATCTGTTGTCATCTTCCTCTTGCACTACAGTTCTCATCTGTTGGATAAAATAGTTATTGCATCTGGATTGTCTAAGAGAAATCAGCACATTTTTTATATACATAACAGAACTGTTCCTTGTTATTTTACTGGATACTTGCAAATTGATTTCTTGGACCTTGTTCCTTGGTGTGCCCTGTTCTCGCTGACAAGGCTCTAGTAAAAAATTTATCACTTTAAATCATTTCAGTACAGGTGCAGTTTAGGAAGCTTATATTACTGTTTCATTGACTTGCCTATACATGCATAATAAAGTTTTCCCTGTTGTATTTAAGGATCCTCTTGCATTAATATATATGTTACACAAAATATAATTCCATCAGCAATGTAACTATTTCCATTACTCCTTCCCTTCACAACCTGTTTCACCACAAACGGCCATCATCAGGTGTCTCAGCTATGCCAAAACTGTTACATTGTATAGAATGTCCACTTTTTCTCATCATATATAACTATGAAAAGAATTTGCAATTTCCAGTGTATTGGAAACCCACACAAACTGACATTATAATACCAAATAGCTCATGCCATCCATATGAGTAAAAGCTCTTGGGTATTAACTACATATTAAATTGATTGCATATGTATCCAGTAACAGAAGAAGCAAAGGATGAGAAAAGAATATCAGAAACTTACTACACAGTAATGAGTACACAAATTTAATTAGTAAACCACCCCCCTCAGCAAATACAGAAACAAACTACACATGCTGACTCACAGCACCAAAATCAAAGTTGGCTACCTTTACCTACAGCAGCAAAGAAGTAAGAGAGATTACAAAGCTTCTTCAGGACATGCGATTAAAAGTAGCCTTCTGCACACAGAACACAATACAGTACAATACAATACGATACAAAGCCACGGCCACAAACAGATAAGTACTGTAGAAGTGGCATTTACCAAATGAAATGCCTAGATTGTCCACTGAGGTATGTTGGAAAAATGGGAAGAACATTCAATACCAGCTATAAAAAACATATTCATGACACTAGTAGTAACAACAGTAACTCTGGATACTCAAACTATATATTGAACACTGGAGATACATAAGGAACAATAGCAGATACCATGGGAATTATAACAGGGAGAAAAGAAAAATATTAGAATACATTGGAAAAGTATCACATTAATGAAATCAGTAGGGATAATCTGCATATGAACGATATATTGATACAACCCCATATTTGAAGCATTACACAAGATTTACACAAGATGACAATACACACACCCTTCCCCCTACTCCCCTCCAACCTGGTACATTATAAATACAGGAGTAAGCACACTACATATGCATAACATCCACACAAGGGATGACAACACCATATGCAGGTGGAGAGAACGATATACAAGCAAGGAGCAAAGTGAGTACATAAAATTAAACAAACATAACATAACACTAGAGACAGTAAATCATACGTGATAGCAATATGTGGGTTCTTACATATTGTAGATGTAACCCCAGAAATGGGCTTATGTATGGAAAACAACATGCAAACACCCAGGCAGCTACAGTATAAAAATCCAGAGAGAGAGGGATGTTGAACTATATCGCTTGAACAAGTGGATGATGCCCCTAGTAGAGGTATAAAAAAGAATTTTATAAATTTTAACCGAAAAAGTTAATGAATTAAATTTAAGTAAATTACAGCATTTGGTATTTTAACTAATATGAACTAAGTTATCAATCATAACATCCAAGATTTTAAATCATGATATACCACAGTTATATGTAATGAGAAAAATGGACATTCTGTAGTGTGGAACAGTTTTGGCATAGCTGAGACACTGATGATGGTCCTTTGGGGCTGAAATGTGAAGGGAAGGAGTGATGAAAGTAGTTGCACTGTTGACAGAATTATATTGTTTGTTATAAAGTTCTGCCCTGCTGTTACTCAGCAAGTATTGAAAGGAAGTAAGTAGGTGATTAGCTGTTCCCAGAACTTCCTGTTAAAATCAGATGTTAGAGACTTTTGCTAAAAGTTGCTAGGTAGTTCTGATTTTCATCGGTATTGAACCATAACAAAGCATACTTTACTTAAGATCAAATGAAGTAATTTTCACATGTATCATAAACTTTTAATCAAATTTTGGTGTAATCCAATCTAATATGTCAAATTTATTAAAATGTAATGAAGATATACTTAAAAATGTGAAATCAAAGGGAAAATACTGTGACTCCATGTTCATGTGACTTTTAGTCTGTTGAATATGTCACCTGCAAAATGTCTCAGTTCTCATCTTTCTTTACTTCTGACTTGTGGTCACTTATCTAAATACCAGTGAGCAGTGTTTAATACGCATGACACCACTCAAATAGGCTGTTTCATTGTGTGCAAAATAACCATTATTCGTTTTAATAACCAAATGTATGCCTTGAAAGAAGGGCTTGTGGAGTGGGTCCATCGACTGCTTGTATTTACCTGGTGGGGGTCCTCTGCGGCTGGTAACTCGGACACGAAACCAGTTTCCTTACGATAAAAGTTGATGAACACAAATGCTGCTAACACCAGTGCACACATGAAGCCATAGCCCCGGAATGTAGCCGTGGTTCCTGTGAACACAGATATTGTTGAGTCCGTACTTCTAAAAATGTTTACCAGTCATGATTCAAATTTAAAAATAATGCATAATTTTTTCTGAAGATAGTGAAAGATTCAGTATAAACCTGATGCCTGATATCACAAAGTGACTGTCGCATAGCAGAACACTTAAAAATATGTCCCTTTGAAGTTACGTACTCATATATCTAAGAAACTATAAAGTAAAGAATGCTGTCTTCTGGGATGTGGCATTGTGTAGATATTGTGTTAACTGATGTTCCTCTGAAACGTTGCTTAACACAATATCTACATGGCACCATGTCCAAGAAGACAACATTCTTCATAGTCACCACTGTGAAAACCTGAAATCTTACACTTATAAAGTAGCTCTCATTTAATGAAACTTTAACCATCTGATTGAACCTTATATTACACTCGGTTTCATTCTTATTAATTTTCCTCTATAAACACACAAAAATACTCACTTAAGCGCTTAACAGAATGTTATGTCTGTGGATATCTTTTGTGTGTGTGAAAATACTGGCAGAACCTCATACTTAAAACAGGACGGTACTTGAATTAATTGTAAGTAAACTGAAGTTGAATTTCCAGTTTCTGTGTCACAAGGGTGAGTCAGAAAGTATCCACAATGTGTCTGTTAAAATTAACACAACAGCAATATGTAACTCACAGAGGCATAATTTTTTAACATAGTCACCACACTTTTCAGTATACATGGACCAGCACTGCATATACTTACGTATGCCATTAGAAAATAATGTTTTTCACCATCTGGCAAGTGACATGTATCATCTCCTTATGGGATTCTCCACCTGACTAAATGACACTTCAAGATCCAATGTTGCTTTGTTTCCTTGTTTTTCACTCAAATTTGTAATAACAAATATGATTTTAAAAAGGCCTATCTGAATTGTTTCTGGTGATACCATTTAAACTGTATCTCTTATCCTGATTCTTTCATGAAGTATAGAAACAGACTCAGGAACTTTGATTGAAGAAGATGCAACAGCTTCTTATTGCATCAAGAGTTCAACTTCACGCACTTATACTGCCCTGACCCATGGGTTGAATTGCATTTGGTGTTTGGTGGGAATCACGCAACTCATATGCTGGGCAGATCCATATGAGTATGGTGTGTCACACTGTCCAAATGCAAGAAAACATTAGAGTTCACTGGTTCATCTTTGCATCAAATCCTGGCAGTCACTCCTTCATTTTTGTCATGATTTGTTTTATTGTGAACTTACTTATCCATTTCACTAGCTTCATTCATTTTAACTCTAGTATAGAGGTCAAGCACTGTCTTCTTACAGCAATGGTTACATGGTTCAATCAAATGGAAAAGTGTTTACCCTCAAAGGAAATTCCAAGTTTCTAGATGTTGGTAGTTACTGGAGCTGGAGGTTGACAATTGTTGGGAATTACATGAAAACAAAAAAATTGTTATCAGACCGATTGTAACATATTTAGTACCATGTAGTGTCCTTTCCTTTCTGCTGTTTCTCCCTCCTCATATACTGTACCTTCCTCCACTCTCTTCCTCCCCTCCTTCCTTGATCTGGCCCCTTGCTCCTGTCATCTAGGACTCATATCTCCTCAGCAGTTGGACATGCAATATTCCTGGCATCTGAATTTAATTTTATTTGCGTGGCTACAGAAATGTGATATGGCAGAGCTTCCCTGTTCTGTACTGTACTTCTGGTTTTATTTTAGTTTTAATATATTTGTTAACTATCTTTTNAAGAATCTCCTTCTCAAGATTGACAGGTGGCACAAGTTCAGCCCCCTTCAAGAAAGACAATAGGAGAAATGACACGAACCTACTTGGTTTATAAATTTTAACTTAAACAACAAAGTTTTAAAAACTTTAACCAGGAAAGCTGCTGTGATTGTGGAAATTTTGGATTTTGTGTATATTGTGTATTCCAGGCATTGTGTGTGTATGTAATTTAGCATTCAGAACACCTATTGTGATAGTAGTTTCCAAATAAGTATCGATGTTCCCTCTGAAGATGATCCGTAAGGATCAAAACATGTAAGGGTGCTAAGTTTTCAAGTAGTAAAACTTAAATAGTCACACTGGATGGAGTTTTTTGTCTTTGTAATGTTTAAGGTTATTTATATGGCTTTTTAGTTCAATAACGAAGTTCTATACACAAAAATCACTGTTTCAGAAATGGGTTTTGTTTCTGTCTTCAGATGGAGAGCATATGAAGAAATTCTGCTTTGCTGAGCCCCTGCGAAGACCTACTGCTGTAACCTGGTGCAGGGTATTCTTCATGTTCTTACATCATTCTGCCAGTTTTCAGGTTTCTTTAGTCTGTTTCTGAGGTATGTTAGAAATTTTAAAGGTGTTGATACTGCCAAAGTTTTATTTCATGATGGGTTGATTGTGCTCTCTGTGACATGTGATAAGTTGATGACATGTCACCATAATACAGTTTACCATTCAATGTTAAAAATTATGTTCGTAGTTAATACAGAGTACCTGATAATTTCAAGTTCTTAAAACCAGCATAAGGTATGTTTTCCTGGGAAGCGCACCTCTGCAAGCACTGAAAGGTCACTGCCATCCTACATAGTCATATATTATTGAAGTTACACCATTATGTTGACTTAAAAGTTTATAGTATAGTATAGTATATTAAATCAGTAAACATTAAAAATAATAATGTGGGAAGAGAATGAACTTATAGATAATCCAGAGTTGAATATAAAAGTACACATCTAGAATTGTATTGGATATATTTTCTCAACTCTTATTGTGATTACCGAAGTAGTTAACAAAGATTCCTCCAATGACAGCTCCACATCCTCGACCCAGACCATGATGAATTCCTTGTAACACGCCTTGCGCCGAGCTGCGCAACTGTTGGGGTGTGTTATGTGCAATATAGGAACAGCATGCAGCCCACACTGCAGCATGAGTGATGCCTGTAAAATGGCATTACAACTAAGAAATATGTTCTGTTTTAAAACACACACCTTATGCAGTGGTGATGAACTTTTGAGTTCCATAAGAAGAGGTGGATAATTCTCAGCTTTTATACCCTGGAGTCAGTTAAAATACTGTTGAACTTCTTTAATACTTACCTTGCATGAATTCAAAAGGCAGAACCCACCATGGATTTTTTAACCAGGAAATGTAGAGGAAACGTAGAACATTTCCTGTTAGCCCCAGACACAATACCTGGAATAATATTTGGAAGTATATTAGATTATATATAACTTTGTTTCATTTCGAATTTTCAAAGAGGTGAGTTTTATATACTTGCAAGAAGGTGAAACTCAGATAACTAAGTAGTAATGATAGTTTGGCCCTATTTTGCACATGGACTAATAATTTGAATTTGCTCTATATCACATTACCCTAAACGTACATTAGAGCAGACATATAATATCTGTACCTTCACGTGACCAATCTGTTTGATGAGTCGAAAACTGAAGAAGTAAGCAAAGATTTCAGATATATGATTGATGACTGATGCTACACCAAACAGTGTTGGAGATCCTCCATAGTCCTGAAAAATAATATGCTTGTTTAAGCACTGGTTATCTTCAGTGGGTCCTTTATTAGAATACAGTAATAGAAGGAGTACATGACAGTTGCCTTGTAATTATATGCATGGTAACAACACTAGGATTTTTAATTTGGAGACCTCAGACAGGTGGTAATTCTTCTTCAAATAACGTAGAGAATTTCTACAGTTCTTTTTAGGTATAGTGTAGAATATCAAAACAATGAGTGAAATTAAATTATATGAATAATAAATATTATTCCAATTGGGAATCTGTTGGATGTGGAGTGCCTAAGGGTTCAGTGTTTACTGTTTAATATATACATAAATGATTTCACCATTGAAATAAGTAAAATCTCTGAAGTTTTTATGTTTGCAGGTGACACAGATATTCTTTGCACAGCTAAAGACTACTATAATTTAAAAACAAAATTAGAAGTTGTTTTTAATCATATGTTTATGTGGTTTCAAAACAATCAACTTGTGTTAAATCTGGATAAAACAAAAATTATAATATTCACCCCCAAAGCAGCTATGAGCTACCCACTTCATACACTATTTTCTAACAAAGCTCTGAAAGAAGTAGAAATTATAAAATTTCTTGGTCTGCAGCTTGACAACCATCTGACTTGTAAGGGACATATAGATCATTTGCTTTGTAATTTGAGCACAAATGGTTTTTTAATGTGAAAAGTATCTTATATATTAAATATTAATAATCTTAAAGCTGTATATTATGCACATTATCATTCATTGGTGAAATATGTAATAATATATTGGGGAAATACATCTGACAGTCATAAGGTCTTTGTTATGCAAAAGAAAATAATAAGAATAATGATGGGAGTGGGCCCAACTCAAACATGTAGAGACTTATTTAAAAAGCTTGACATACTACCAATCCCATGTGTGTATTTGCTCTCATTGATGACATTTGTTGTTAATAATGTGGATAAGTTTCAGACCAATAACTCTGTATGTAATTGGTACAAGAAGGAATGACCACTTTCATGTACCTACAACACATTTATTGTCCTATCAGAGAGGGGTGTATTATTCAGGTGTCAGCTATTTAACACTGCCATCAAATAGCACAGTTTTAAAAAAATGATAAAAAGAATTTAATTTTGTTTTACAAAATTATTTACAAAGTAATGTATTTTACTCTATTGATGAATTTGTAGAGCATGCAAGGGGCTCAAATGTTAGGAGTTAATAAATGGTCTGTGTGCTTGTATTATATGTTGTTGAGACTTGCTTGTTGTATGTGTGGCAGTATGTATGATGTCTGTGTTTGTTATGAATTTTAATATGTTATAATGAAATTGTATTGATGATATGGCTGGTCAATGTATGTATAATGGTAGGGAATGCAATTGCGCCACATGTAGTTGTTATGGTTGGAAAGAAGGTGACTGTGGTGTTTCCACAGCCCACGTGGGATGTCTTGACAACTTGTGCTGTCTGCGTGAGGCCTGATTATTTACTATATTTGACCAAGGATGTATGTTGTGTGGTCATCATGAATTTGTAATGTATGACATATATTATATCTGGCCCTTTGTGGAGGTTAATTGGATTGATGAAAATTTAAATGTAAATGTAAACTGTAGGCACTGATTCTTAATTTTACAAAAGTTATACATTCCTTGCAAGTTATTCTTGAAGAGGAAATTCAGTGAAGTATCATGATATAAAAGCATTAGGGTCTTGTGGCATGAGGTGGTACAAAGTTTTCGTTGAAAGACTGCATTGTCTGACTTATGCTGTCAGCCTGATCCTTAGCTATCATCTACCAAGAGAATGAATTCTTGTGTTGTGGCTAATGTAGTGCAATTATAAACATTGACACTCATTTCTTTCATCACAGTAGATGCTCAAAAGTGACCACCTTCTTACTGTTCTTACACGAATTTAAAGTCTCTTGATGAGATTGTTTATTATTGGCTCCATCACCACAATTTGTGTATAAACTTTATATAATATTTTACGACAGATTTCAGCTCTTTATGGCCATCATCAAATAAAATATTTACACTCACGTTCTACTTTCCTGCTATTGTACCCCTACATTGGCCGATGTTTAAATCTGGGTGAGGTTATACATGTTATTTACCAATATTAATGCTAATGTATAAACTGTATGCAAAATATTAATATGAAAATGTTAAATAAAGTGTTTTTTGTTGTAGTTGTTGTTATTGAAATTGTGTTATTTTTGTGATCACAGTAAAGGTGGTCTTCTCTTGCATTATCTTGTGTTGGTTTTGTAGATTACATGTTCCACTTAAGACATATATGTTGTTTTGCATGTTTCTGTTTTGTGTTCTGTTGTAGGTTGAGCTTGTTGTGGAAGTTGTTCATACTCACTATGATGCTGGAATACAATATTCATAATTATTTGACACTAGTTTTAGTCTACTGGCCCTGATAGAGGTAATTGTCATCCAAATATTATGCTTAAGTTTATCCACTCCTTCCATTCCTGGTCTTCCTCCATAGTCCTTGTTAATCTTAAACCCCTACTGCATGCCTACAACCCACACTCATGACTTATCACCCACCCTCCTCGGTTCTCTGCCCACCACACACACCTGTGACTTCTCTCTCTCATGTTCCCATATGTACCAACCAGCCCTTTCAAGAGCCAAACCTAGTCACACTTCTGTTTCCTATTGGTCAACCTTGGCTATCTTAAAAAGCAAGTGGGAACTAATGGACTGGCTTCCAAGGTCCTGTCTGTCTCTGCATGATTCCATATTTTTGCAAGACATGCACTCTCCTTGCTGGCTGCTTCATATCAGTTTCTTGCTTGCCTTACTTCTTCTTACTCAAGATGGAGGCTGCATGTTCCTCCTAAATGTCATTTGACTTTTAATGTACCACATGGCATTGTATCCCAGAATATAAGAACTCCTCATAACCCCTGTTGTTAGAACGTTAAATCCTATATAGTATGGTGTGAATGTTTGTTGTAAGATCATGAAAACTGTATAACTTTGGCTTTCAGGAATAAGCCATGTAGAATGCTGCTTGGCTGATTACAAAAAGTTAAAGCTGTACACCATGTCAGTAGTATTCCCAAATGTTTTTCATGTATCACTTTCTGTACCTACTTGGTATATCCCGGAAAACATATGGGTTCAGTGCTGCACAGTGTTTGTTACATCCATGTGTTTTCTGGGCTCTATGACAGTTTTTTCATATAGTTCTTATGTTTATCAGTAGGTGGCAGCACCATAAGAAATAATTCATCACTGCTGCCTTGGTGCAAGAACCATGAATGCTGTATGTTAGGGAATACAAAATGACATTTGAAATCACCACTTAATCATCACCATCATTCGCAAAAGGGCCCTTTTTGAGTCACAGCCTTCCTTAGAAGATTCTGCCAAATATGATCTGGTTTTCGCTTTTTTGTATTTCACAACAATAATTTTTTACAGAGCAAGGTCATCAGGCTTGTGTGCAACCCCAACTTGGAGGACTAGGTCCCTGTATTTATGTCCCCAGTGACATGGTGGCCCAGTTATACCCCCAGGCACTGGGTTCCCTTTCTGTCACATTCTGCGATTCACAGGGTTACAGTGGAGGTATTCTGACCTACATCCACACGGAGAGATATCGCCACTTAAGGGGCTACATTCCCACTGTGAAAACCTAAGGACAAGGATTATTAAATTAGCTGGATTTGTGTTTCAGTTGATTGCCTGTGCGAGCAGACAGGAGAGAACTAATCATTTTGTGTACAGGAGAATATGAGTTGAACTGTTTTGATGTTGGAATGAGTAACTAACTGAATTACCTATGGACTTCCCACAGGAACATGAAGCCAAAGTTAAGTTGCAGCCAAGGAAATGTATTATAAAATTAGTGAACAGTTTTTTCTTCCATGATAGTCTGCTAATTATAAAGAAAGCGCTTAGAATTTAGTTAATTTTACAGATTTACATTTGACTGACCTGGAGATGCCAGAAGAGGAAAGTAAAGATGAGACCAATGCCAAATCCCATGAACCAAGATACAAAGAGGAATGAACCACACTTAAGGTTGGCAAATTGCTTCAAAACTGTGACCCACTCAGGAATTTCTCGTGTTGTCTGTGCGAACATCTTTGTCTGTAGAAAGAGAACAGTATTATTGCATGAAGTCGACATGAATATGCCTGGAACACAGTGAGTGACATGGTCCATACCTTCAGAAACAGTACCAACGAAGAAGATTGAACACACACATATGCATGAATTCTTCATTTATAAATCATAAATCGCAGTTTATAGCCCTGACAATAGAATGTATGCATTTTATCTTTCACATGCAACGTGGAGTATGTATTGTAACAGTCTTCACTGCTTGCATTCAGTTGTGTATCATGATTGGTGGTATTTGGCCGTCAACACAGCAGTAAAAGTAAACCAATCAAGCTGCTCGCTTTGGTTTCATTTGATAGTTGATACATGTTTCAGTCCACATTTGTGACTATCTCCAGGCAGTCTCATCAAATATGTCAAAGTGTGAAGTTTAGGGAATCATAATTGTAACCTTCTACATTCTAAAGGAATGTAACATTCTGTTGCAAATTTGTACAGTTTTTCTTATACAAATTGATGACTCTGAATAGACATTCCAATGAAACACTTTTGTCTCATTCCAGATTCTATTAAAATTCATGTACCTAGCTACTGTCATGTTCTTGTAATGTTAAAGAATATTCCATAATTATAGTCAGTTAATTTTGTTCAAGATATTATTTAATTTGCAATTAAATAAATCATTTTACAGTCCATTTCATGACAAGCTCACTGACAGAACCCTATCTCTCCACCTTCTATTTTTACAAAATATCTCCACTTATGGCTTCTAGAAGATTCATTAATAATTCAATGCCCCCACAGAAATGAGATGGGCAAGGCAAGTAGCTCATATGAGAGAGGTGAAATAAACCTGAAAGGAAATACTGACTGGTGAGGCAGGGGCATGTTTTAAGGATAATATTAGGATTGATCCTAGAAAAATGGGTTGCACAGGTATAAATTTGATTCTTCTGTCTCAGGGTGGTGTCCAGTGGCAGGCTTTTGTTATCACAGTAATGAATATTTTTTGACCTACCAGAGAAGTTTCCAGGTCCAGGATCACATATATCTTACCTGCAGCTGGGGTGGAGCTGGCTTGGCTGGTATAGGCAAGCTGTTGGTGTCTGCCAGCTGTGGCAGATTTAGCTGTTGGGCCAGCTGCTGTTGCATTGCATCTTCATGTGAGAGCTCTGGAGGCTGCTTTTCCTGTGTACTTTGTTCTGGTTCTGGAGGAAAATCATATCTGAAGGTGATCTGTGTTGCTGTTATTAATGCAGCACCCATCAGCACTGAGAATGTGGCGAAACAAATGGTGTAGTTCTTCTCTTTAGCATCTGGGCCACATGGATGTTCTGGGAATGAAGTAGAATGGTCAAGAGCAATACCAACAAAGAACATGGCAAGCCCCCATCCGAGAGATCCAAACATGCGCTGATGTCCATAACGGTCAGCATCTTCACCCAGAATGGTGATAACAGCTGAGTCAGCCAGTGTGATAGCTGGGGCACTGAAGAATTCTCCTATCAGCACCAGAAGGAGGAGCAGAAAGAAGACTTTCTGAATATCCTGTGCAAAGACAAACAATTTGTGATATTTTATGATTCTTTTATTGTTTTTGTTGCTTACCAACAGCCTGTCACTGGAAACTCTGAAATTCTGAAGACCTCTAATCAATCCTGATATGGCTTAGTTACTAAAAATGTGATGTGTGTTAAGAAACAGTTATGTGGATTGTATTTACATCATGCCTCCCTCTGCCCCATCTGAGAAATATATAAATAAGTTCATCATATTGGATTAATTAATACATCAACGTCTTTAAAAATCTGTCATATACCCCTAATGTTTTCAATGTTATTAATATCAAAACAGAGCCAAAAGTAAACCATACTTAATGTTGTGGTCTGTTGGGGTATGACACCATGTATGTGGGTATATGTTTTCTTCAGGATTTAATTAGCTCTGCTTGGAAAGGGGATGGTTGTGCATAAGGGATAAAGAAATTGGGAACTTTTGCTCTTCTGTCTGTGCCCCACAGAAGGGCCGCTGTTGCTCTTTCTTCCTTCTGTCCTTGAGTATTTCCTCTTCCCATGGCCTTTGTTCCCATTTGCCAGTCTTGGTAATCCTTCTCGTCCTCTAATCTGTTCATATTTGTAACTGACCATTCTCCATGACCTGTTCCCATTTCCCCTTCTTCTGTTGTTTATAACTAGATTAGTGCCCCATACATACCCCTTTATGATATATATTCAATAAGGCAGTCTTAGCTGGTAAATTTCCCTTACATATGAAATACTCGATTGTAACTCCTATATGCAAGAAAGACGCTAAGAAGAACTGTGCAAATTATAGACCAATTTCATTGTTAACTTCATGTTCCAAGGTGTTTGAAAAAATAATATTTAGAAGATTATTGACACATGTTCGTGCTTGTGATATCCTTGTCAATGAACAATTTGGGTTTCACCCCAAACTATCCACTAAAACAGCGTCATATAACTTAATATAATTTTAGTAGCTATTAACAATAAAAAAAAGTATGTGGAATTTTCTTCGATTTTGAGAAAGCTTTTGATTGCATAATTCACGAAATACTTTTATATAAACTTGAATTTTATGATATAACTGACAATGTATATATGTTATTATAATCGTATCTCCAGAATCGATATGAGAGGGTGGTAATTAAAAATGGACCCTTTGATAGGAGTAAATCAGATTGGGGGCTGGTCAAACATGGTGTTCCCCAGGGATCTATCCTGGTACCATTACTTTTCCTACTATATATCAACGACCTACCTTTATCTATAAAATATCTGAACATTAATGTAAACCCCCAACCAATTTTATTTGTGGATGATACTAGCGTAATCGTCAGTAATCAAAGCAATACTGTACTAGGAAATAACTTTAAGTCAGTCTTCACCAGTGTGACGAAATGGTTTAATGCAAATTTACTCTCATTAAATCTGAACAAAACCTATTGAATGGGATTCCACTCTAAATATATTATTAATTCCAAAATACAAATTCAATATAACAACAAAATTATTGCCAATACTACTGAACTAAAGTTTCTTGGGCTAGTACTTCACAATACTATGTCTTGGAAGAGTCACATCAATATGTTGACTTCCAAATTAAACAAAGCATGTTATATTGCAAGAGCAATCAGACCTTTCTTATCGTTAAATTCCATAAAGCTAATCTATCATGCTTATTTTCATTCAGTTATAACATATGGATTAATTTTCTGGTGAAATTCTTCCCACAGTATCAATATTTTCAAACTCCAAAAGTGAATGGTTAGAATACTAATGGAAGGAAGACCCAGGGATTCGTGCAGAAAATTTTTTAAAATCTTAAATATACTACCTCTAGCATCTCAGTACATACTCTCCTTGGCTCTGTTTATCATTACCAATAAATCACTGTTTAGACAAAATTCTGAAATTCATAATTTTAATACCAGGAATAATTCTAATTTTTATCAAGTAACGACTCACTTGACGATGTTTCATAAAAGTCCTGACTACGCAGGCTTTAAGATATATAACCATCTTCCAGCCGATATTATGGAATTGGCATGTGATACAAAAAAAACTCCTTTATTTTAGTCTGCAAGTGAACGATATCGACCGAGCAACCACCGCTTGTCGACGAAGTTCAGTGCTAACTTTTGCGGATAGAGGGTGCCACGTGGTCAGCGCAACGAATCCCCACGGCCGTTAATTTCTGGTTTCTAGACCGGAGCCGCTGTTTCCTTGAAATAGCTCTTCAATTATCATGTGATATCAAAAGCTTTAAAAAGCATTAAATATTATTTGCATGAACATTCTTTTTGTACTGTGAATGAATTTTTATGCATAAAACTAGATAAATATTTCTGATGGTAATAGTAATATCATTGTATCAATACTATTCTATTATTTTTATTTTATTTTTTTCTTTACAAAATCTTAATGATTGCATATCTTATTATTATTAATATTATATTATCTTGTATTCGTTTTTTACTTTTCTATATCCAATGGTTGTACCAGTATGGATCAACAGAAATAAAACAAAATAAAAAAAAACTAGCCACTTTCCCAACTTTGATTACTTGAACCCTGAAGATGAAGGCAGTATGTTCTTTGGAAACAGCATCCACCTACCACACTGTATGATACCATAGCCCAGACAACCACAGCATGGATCTTCACTTCTTTGAGAACCTCAGATTGTGTAGTGTGAAGCCTCTTGCCCAAATCCCCTTCACTATGTTTGCCATTTGTTTGTGCCATCAGTACATTTCATGTTAATGCTGTTTGTAAGAAGCACCCGTCATATTTTGCTACTTATCCATTTGCTTTCAATTCTTGATGTAACCTCTGACACATGTCAATGCCTTCTGTCTTTGTTTGCACAATGAGGTGGCTCAAAGTTGTGATGTGGAGATATCCCATATTTACACATTTATGAGTCACTTTTGGCTTATGTCAGATTTAAGTATTAATTATTGATTAAAATACTGGAATAGTTCAGACAATATAATGTCTAGGCCATGGGCTGGATGTTTGATGAATCTGGGTTCAATTCCTGGTAGGGGCCAGGAAGAGTTATGTCTTCTGGGGTGTAATACCATGTAGTCTATTGGAAGTCAACCAACATGTTGGAGAAACATCTTGCTTCCCTCTTCAGGGTTAAAGAATAAGCCAAGCAAGAACCCGGCTTGAAGCATTATATCCCAGAAGACAGAACACTTCAAGTTATCATTTGTTTTGGAAGATTCCTTTCCAAGCCAGATCAAACATGTGGCTACAACAGGATTTTGCTCTGCCTCACTTGGATCAACAAGTACAAGAACAGTTTGCATGTGAGAATGGTTATGGAGGACCACAGGTTCGGCCTAATTATTGACTAGAGCTCACTCTTCTTGACTGTTTCTTGGGGTATACATGTAGGAGTTTGTTTATCAAGATAAATGTAGAAAAGAGATAAACTGTTGTGGAACATCATGGATACTGCCAACAAACAGAATCCTGAGGGCATATGAAAGTCAACAAATCTTGTTATAAAACGGGCAAGATTGTATCTGTGCAGTGCAGGAGGTCATTTCAAACAGCAGCTAGCATAGATCAGTAATGAGAATGAATGTGTATGTAGATCATAACGTAACAAAATAAAATTTTTTACACAGAGATTCCCTTGATTTGTCACAGATTTTAATCAGTAGATCTGTAATGGTCAGATGATTAATGAATAATGAACTTGGAAGGATGTGGACTGAGGCAGTCATCTGATTTGAGGCATTTGCCATGAAAGACTGAGGAAAACCATGACAAACCTCAGTTGGTGTCCCAGCTGAGATTCAAACCACACATCTCCCAAATACAAATGACAATCATTACTGTTTGCTCAGTGGCCCAAATCTGTTAGTGTACTTCTTGAGATACATGTGTTGTCATGTGTCAGGGAGAGTTGGCAGTTCCCTAATGTACATTGCTTGATCTGGTGGCCACAGAAGTGCATTGAAAAGGTCTCTACTGTGTAAAAAGTTTTCAACTGATATGTAAAAGGAGACAATACATCCATGTTGCTGCCCATCTACAAAGAAACCCTGTACCCTTTACCCATCAAACCTGCCAGGTACCTACAAGTGTTGACTTTTGAAAGAAAATATTTTCATGATCTCTTTCTCTGTTCAGATGGCGTGAGACTTAGCCTCTTGGCAGTTTGGCTGTAAATGGCTCATTATACCTGCCCCAGATGATTTGTGCAAGAAAATGGACCATTTGGTATGAGAATTGACGAGAGAAATTAAACTACTCAGAGGAATCCTACCCCAATGCCACTTTTTCCACCATAAATTTAACTTGAACTGACCTGGGATTGAACCTGGGCCACTGGGGCAAGAAGCAGTGACTAACATCTTGAACTGTGGCACAGCCTTCATGATCCCATACCGAGAAAATCTACAGCACCTGCAGGAAACATCACAAGTGCACTCTGCAGCACATCACATGATACTATTTGAAGGATGTTTGGAAACCTTAAATCAACTGGAAGTGTCCTTAAGTGTAAGGGGTAAGAGTTGTCCCTGTGTTAAGCAAATTAAGAACTATGCCTTGAAGATGTATAGGGGAGTGGATGTATAGATCCACGTCCTTCGGTGTAATGCCTCTTTCCTTGTGCATGTCCTGTGCATGTTAGCATCACTAATTGAAGCAATAAAGTATTCAGGCAGCTTTATACTATATGTTGACTTACTTTACGTTGAATAACATTGGTATTTTTTGGTTTCTGGCATGCAGGACACATTTTTCCTTGTCAGAAATTTTCAGCTGTTGTCAGCATGTTAATTTTTAAGGACGGATATTTTAATGCTAACTTGTTATCACATCACATGATCATCTAAAAATAGCTCGTAGCACAATCTGCAACACATGCAGATGTCAGTTTACTTTGAGATGACACACCTGTGTACGATACACAATTGAACTGAAGAGTGGTGACACCCAGCTGCTATGTTCACTTTCTTTATAGTTGGATGCAAATCGCACATCAAGTGGGGACTCTCCTATATTTGTTGGTGGATGAAAGGAACGAATATTCCGGGAGAGAAACATGTTTGTGTCAGTACTGCTTGCTCCTAGTTTCTGCAGATCACTATCCACAAGTAGGGAAAGAGTGTGTTTGTCCACTTCTCGCTTGTACATGTGCTCAGGTGGTGCAGGTGTCTTCAGTATGAAGGTGTTGTTTTCCTTCAGGATACAAGAAGTGGCTGGAGGCTGGATGAAGCCCAGTGGAAGCGTAAAGATGATCCATGCAGAGAGAGATGCTAGCAGAAGCATCTTTCCCTTCTGCCACCTGCAAAACAGAACGTTTTCTCTGCATTTCTGGGCTACTGCAGCAGAGAATTCACATAACTCTCGTCAGTTACCTCAGTTGTCAGGATATGACCAATTGCCTACTTCCATGAGTAGTTCCTGTTCCTTTCATTTTTCTATGTTGTAACAGATGCAATTAGGTTCTCCAGAACCATCCTGCTGCAGGTTCTGTGATACTTAACGTGTCAGTCACACTATTAACATCAGCTTTTTCCACTTCTCATCACTGAATTATTGTACAATTATGGTTTATGAAACCTTTAATGTCTATTTTATATAATAACAATTTGAAATTTAAAGGCATGAAGTTAGTTGACAAGACAAGAAAATTCAGGGGTATATGCACAGAAAGAACAGAATCAATATGCTGAGTATTAGTCAATTTATGGGAAATCAGCATGTTAACTTATGATGTCATAACACTCAAAACAATGGGACTGATCTCTCAGGCTCAAGAAATAGTGATTTTTTTTCATTTATGCTTGCTGCGGTATACTCCATGTAATTTAGAGCCAAAACCAGAAAGAATACAAGAAAAGAGAATATTCTTGATAGGATACCTACAATAAAATGGCGTGCTGTGTCACCAGTGACTTTATTTCTGTGTATAACTGATGAAGGTTGCATGATAGAAAAGTAAAAATGCAGGCTTTTTCTCAAAACCAGCGGCAAAAAATTTGCAGTTTATTTTAATGGACCACATTGGCAGGGAGGCAATTTAGATAGAGCTCCATCCCAATATTATGAACACAAAAGGTGACTTATGCCTGAGCAAGGCATGGAAGTGGCTGCCTGAATGAACGCAAGGAGCCTGCTTCAAAGGATACACTGTGACTGGGTTTCTCTGACCTGGACCTTCCTGTAGAAACTGCTCTTTTCAGGGTTTCTGTTACTTTTTGTTCCCTTCTGTCTGTTCTACTTTTCCCCACTTCCATCTACTTCACTTCACCCTTTATTGTGACTTTTTTTCATTCACTTTATTTTGTTTTTTCTGTTTGTTTTAGTTTGATTTGAATATAAAATGATTTAATACAATGCACGCAGCCACAACAGAAGGACACATCACAAGACTCCCATAGCGGAAGATTGATATAATACGCGAGTTTGAAATACGACGTATAAGATGATAAATCTTAACAAAATTTTAATATATAAATTTTATTATAGTACATGACAAATATACATTTTAAATCATTTTATAAACGACACATGATGGCGAACAGTGCAATAGTTTAATGTAAATAACACACCTGAGTATGGTACAATGATGCTGAAACATGTAGTGAAGTGACAAGTGAGATTGTGTGCACTAGAAGACAGTCAATACATACACATCATGGACGTGAATCAGTGCAACAGGACGCTAAAATACAACACTAGTAATGTCTCAGACTTCAAAATTTTTAAGTTTTGTCATGCTAAATCCAACGGTGGAGAGGAAAACATTAAAGAAGAAAAAATTCTGTTTCCAAGATCCCATTCCAGAAATTCTAATATCTGCCGCAGGATGATATAAAAAATGAGAGAGAAATATATATATATTTTTTTTCAATTTTGAGTCTCAAAATGTGTATTTGTAAGCATAAATATAATGTTCATACAGTGCGTACAATCAAGTGCGCGCCGCGGCTGCAATTTGCCGTGAGTCATACCACCGCAGAACGGATGCAACTCCTCCCCGCGACTGCAGTGCTCCTACGCCGATGGTTGCATAATCGGAACCCGAGGTTGCATTAAACAGTCAGTCTTTGTCTTGCTGTGGAAGTGGAGTGGAATGTTTACAGCTGTCGACAGACGGTGGAAATGAAGTTCACTATTAAACAGCGTGTGTTTATTGTCGAAACTATTGCAAGGAA
>NW_019735554.1:802577-815375 GCF_002891405.2 Cryptotermes secundus | reverse complement strand
GAATCCCTTCTTCGATCAGTTGAATGCCGAAGAAAGACAATACGGGTATTTTCAGCAGGACAACGCTACAGCACATACGGCTAATGCATCCATGGTCGCAATACAGGAAGTGTTTGAAGACAGAATTGTCAGTAGAGGACTGTGGCCTCCCAGATCCCCAGATCTCAGTATTTCTGATTATTATCTTTGGGGCAACCTGAAGCAAAAAGTCTACAAAAATAATCCCCGCAGCATTGATAGTCTTCAAAATGAAATTACACGCGTAATTCATTCAATTACCGTCGACGAACTGCAGAGAGTGTCGCGTAATTTATTTGTGAGATGCGCGGCATGTTTGCAAGCAGAAGGAGGTCACTTTCAGCACCTGTTATAAACCACGGTAAGTTATCTTTTTACTGTATTCTTATAAATGTGTGCATGTAGAGCAACTGATGGACGGAGACTCAGCGACACCACTACACTCACACTATCGGGGAACGGCACTGCAGTCGCGGGGAGGAGTTGCATCCGTTCTGCGGTGGTATGACTCACGGCAAATTGCAGCCGCGGCGCGCACTTGATTGTACGCACTGTATTATTCACATCTAACTGAATAGCTTTTCCTTGGAATAATTTTAGTTGGTTTGTATGTAGTACTGATTGTGTTAGTCCTTTGTAAATTCCATCAGAGGGTGTGAGACATGGATGATGAGATAGTATGACAACTATTGAGTTGTATTCCACAAAGTAATGTTCATTTTATAAAGCACTGGAAGCAGAATGTAAAGAAGTACATTCCCTATTGTGTTTTAGCTGACTTCTCCTACCTAATAATTAATGTGTGCTGACGAAATCATACTGTCTATGGTTGTTTCCCCACTTTGAATTGGCTGTTGTTGCAAATTTCTGTAAGACTGTTAAGCCATTGGAGTCCATCCCAACCCCCATACATATTAATTTCTTATGGATGGCAATAACTATGACACTCAGACTTGTAAGGCTGATGGCTTTTATGTGTGCAGTTCACAAAAGTGAACTTCATTCTTTACCCATACATATCCTCAAGTTGTCAGCACTTCTTATTAATTTAATAACAATTCTGTGTATTTAAGTAGGGTATACATTTGAAACAGCATTTTATTATATTTTTATCTTCTGTGACATTAAATCTGCCCATGTAATTATTCAAATAGGAATCTTAAGTGTTTGTTGATCATTCTGTATGCAGTACATTTTAAAAATTATTATAGAGGCCTTTTCTTTATCATATCTTAGGGCCTTGTTAGGTCTACTCTGGCCCTGGGTACAAAAAAATAGACTTCACAAGTATATAAATAATTGGTTCTTTGGTGCTGTGCATTGAATATCTCATTGCTGCCATGCTGGTACTGTTGAAGATGAGTTGAAATGCAGCAAGGCTGAATGGCCTCTAATGGCATGCCACTCATTCTGTGCTACATAGAAATAAATGGATCAGGTAGTATTTGTAACAATGATGACAAACATTTGGCTCACCAGTAGATTCCAAAGGAAGTGTAGTGGACCAGTGGACATCAACAATGTAATGCCTCGATTCCTTATTTTTGTATGTTTTTATACAAAATGGATAACTGAATATATGATATGTTTGTTCCTCTGTAGGTGTAGTAGTCTGATAATTTGATTTCTAAGCGTACTGAATGTATTATGATTAAATTTGTTATTGCTAGGACCACATTATTTCATTTCATTTCATTTTTATTTGGCATTCATAACTGCTACAGCAGTAACACTCGAACAAGTCACATCATTAAACAAATCATTCAATCAATCAATCAATCAATCAATCAACTAATAAATTATTAAATACATCATTCTTGAAATCCTTTTGCCCAAATGCCTAAAGGATTAGAATTTGTCAACAATATACCATATGTCCAAAAAGTATCCCACTTTATTTTTTTCCTCTGTAAGTAATGGCCAAAGGGGTGGGGAAACTGAGCATAGTGGTAGAAGGGACTTTCGTGCACATGCATGATATTTGCTGACTCGCAACACTGCCGGATGCGTCTGTGGCTACCAGATAGCGAAGTGGTCTAACACGTGTTCGTCGCATTCTCGTTTCGCTCAAGATGACAGAATGCTTGGAGCAGTGATACTGCATTAAGTTTTGTCAGAAACTTGGGGATACTCAAGCAGAAACAATTTGCAAAATTCAGCAAGCTTTCAGAGATGATGCAATGGGAGTCACTCAAATTAAAGAGTGGTTCAACCGCTTTAAACATGGCCGTATGTCGGCAGACAGTGAGCAGCATTCCAGGAGACCATCAACGAGCCAAAATGCTGATGTAATTGAAAAAGTGCGGACACTGATCATGGAGGACCATCGTTTGGCCATCCGTGAAGTTGCTGATGAGGTTGGGATCAGCAGAGATTCCTCAAACACAATTTTAACTGAGGATTTGGGCATGCGAAGAGTGGCGGCAAAATTTGTGCCCAAGCTGCTTTTGCCGGAGCAGCAACAACTCCGCCTTGAGGTCATGCAGGACATGCTGGAGTGTGCCAACAGGGATCCCGAGTTCCTGAAGACTGTGATCACTGGTGACGAGTTGTGGGTGTACGGATATGACCCGGAAACCGAGGTCCAGGCATCACAATGGAAGCATCCAACATCCCCGAGGCCCAAAAGAGCACGACAGGTTCGGAGCAATGTGAAGGTGATACTGACTGTTTTTTCGATTACGGGGTGTTGTGCATCATGAGTACGCACCACTAGGCCAGACTGTCAATAAGGAGTACTACCAAGAAGTCGTCCACCATCTTCGTGATGCAGTTCGGCGCAAGAGACCGGCTGTGGGATGCATGCAACTGGCAGCTGCATTATGACAACGCCCCAGCTCATTCATCGCACCTGATCCAGGGTTTCCTGGCCAAGCACGGCATTCCGCAGGTTTGCCAGGCTCCCTACTCTCCTGACATGGCTCTTTGTGACTTTGGCTGTTTCTGAGATTGAAGACACTGCTAAAAGGCTGCCGTTTTGACAGCCGCGAGGACATCATACAGAACGTGACAGTGCAGCTGCACGCCATTCCAAAAGAAGCCTTCCAGAATTGCTTCCAGCGATGGAAGGACTGCTGGGCTAAGTGTGTGGAGTCACAAGGGGCCTACTTTGAAGGGGATTAGGTATTGTAACCACCCAGATACAGAACATTTTTTTCCCGGCCCAAGGTCGGTTACTTTTTGGACAGAGTAGTATAATCACGTTCGACATGGTTAACCTATAATTAAAATATAACACACACTATCAAACCAGATAAATAATCAAATTAGGTACAATATGTAAATCGAAATGCAAGCCAACCTTATGAGTTCATTGAGAGAATTTTAAGAGTATTACAGTAAATTAAGAGTCCTACACATGACCATGTCAATCACAGATCACATTAAGATACTGCAAGCAACCATTTGTTATCTATTTCAGTTGCTGAATAGAGGTTTTGCTATGCTTATTACTGTTCTTCTAAGAACTCATACAATGTAGAGAATGGGTGATCTAATAGAAATACCTTTGGCCCATATTTAAAGTCTTTACATCCATCTGATTTTCTTAATTCTGAAAGCAGTCCATTATATAATTTAATACCCATATTGATAACATTCTTCTTAAAAGTTGATGTGGTACAATCTGGTGTATGATAATCATCTTTCCTTCTAGTATTATATTCATATAAATCTGAATTTCTCATAGAGTATAAATTATATTTTTGAAAATAGCACAACACCTCAAAGATATACAAAGAGGTAAAAGTCAAAATCCTTAATTCTTTTAAAATAGGTCTACATGATGTTCTGATATTTACACCTTTCATTAAGTGACGTATCCTTTTATGTACTTTCATTACTTTGCTATTTTTGCTTTCTCCACCCCCAAAAATTAGACCATAACTTACTAAGAATTTAAATTTGGCAAGTATGTATTCCTAAGTATATATAAACTCACTACATCTATCAAGGATTTAATAATGTTTTAGAAACAAGGACTGAATATGTGACCTCAATTTTAGATTATACTGTAGTGTGTTTTGGCTACTGTGGATGCCATTCAGATGAGAGGTTACATCTCTTTCTCCTAGCTTACAGGGCATCAACTCACGACACTATGGGCTTTACCCCAGCTAACCTAGTGTTCAGATGAAAACTCCAAACTGCCCTGCGACCTGCTGTTTGGAGTACCCCCAGACAAAGAACTACCCACAACCGACTATGTGGCAGACTTAGTGGATAACCTACACAACATCCACAATTATGCCCGCCAACACCTGAAGCTCGCCAGTGACCAGATGAAAACTTGGTATGATAAACTGGCCAACTCTGCAGGATTCCAAGAGGACAACAGAGTGTTGCTCTATCGCCCAGCCCACAGAAACAGGAAATCACTGAAACTTGAATCCTCATGGGAAGGCCCTTTCAAGGTGTCACCCAAATAAATGACATGGTATACATAATCCAGAAGAACCCTACGTCGAAGATGTAGCGGTTGGAGAACAGACAACGGGAAGAAAAGAAATGCTGACCCAAACAAAAAGAAGACATTGCAGTACAGCCTAGGAAGGAAAGGACCGGTGATGCACTGTTAGGCTATTTGGGATGAACAGCCTTAAGGAGGGAGCAGTGTGACATGTCAAACTGTTGTTGGTCAATGGGATGTGGAATGAGTTACCACGAAGAAATGATGTTGATTACCCGAAAAGAGACGATAGCCTACCGAGAAACGATGGAGGCATGTCTAGAAGAAAAAGAGCTGATCTCACTGGACAGGAAACACACAGTTACCACAAACTATCAAGTCAAAGTCACATTGCGACTGACGGTCAGTCAGTCAGTAAATCATGGTGTCGAGCATCATCTGGTGCTCATGACCAGATGTTTATTACTATTTGACAGTTACAGTCTTGTTTTGTGGGGCGCCCTCTCTGATGAGAGGACAGGTCTGTCTTTTATATATGCTGCTGGTCATTGCCAGCGCAATCTTTCTCGGGTCCAAGTTCCTTGGGACTCACAACCATATTTTACTGTCTCAGATTTGAGACTTTCCTTTTCGTTGCCTCCTATGACTCACAGGGTCAAGGTGGAGGTATTTGGCCCTGCCTCTACACGAGCGAGCAGTTAACTCGGAATCTTGCCGGAGCTACACTCTTATATTCAGCATTCAGACAGAATAGGGAATACCTTATCGAAGGGTTAATTTCATCCGTTGTTATGTGATGAACAATCCGTTGCTTAGGAAATGCTAGCATTACTCAATACAGAACACTTTGTAGAAGTGTTTTGTTTCATCCACTGTTACGCAACGAACAATTCATTGCCATGGATATTCCTACGCAAAGGTCTGTTGGTATTCAATTCGTCGCTGTGGGATCTCAGCAATTTCCATGTATTCATTGTTGCTGAAATATGCATTCCCATTGCAGCTGTTTCGCAGCAATGGACGTCATATAGCATGTCACAATACCTAAAAATCTGATGTATAATTAATTTTTATATATTTGGAAGTAATAACTGGCTCAGAAATGTCATATAGTTTATTTAATTGGAATAGCATTGCTTGGGTCTTATCAATATTTATAAGCAGGTTATTTTTTGAAAACCAAGATTGTAACTGGATCATCACTCTTTATTTTTTCTTGGAGAGTATTTTTATTCTTATTAATTACCAGAATATTTGTATTATTTGCAAAAAGAACCACTTCTCCATTTGATATATGATAGGGTAAATCATTTATATATAATAAAAAGAGGAGTGGGCCCAAAATAGATCCTTGAGGTATTCGAGTTTTGTATTCCTCAGTGTAGAATTGTACCTATTCATAGAATATTTATCATCATTATAGGTTATTTCTACATAAATGATACAATGATAAAAACTCCGTCTCAAGTGCAAACAATATATTTTGTGTCTTTGATCTTGTTCCCCTTCACTACATGTTTCGGCCTCAGACGGCCATCATCAGGTGTATAACACTCACGTCGCTGTCACACTGCACCCAGCTCAAAATTTAACATTTAAAACACTTTCCTTGTTATTATCAACTTCACTTCGTTGATAACTGTCTGGTTTGTAGATTATTTTATCTTACACACTACGTGTCACGTAGTAAAGAATAGCAGCGGCACACACACAGAAAGACTACACAAGATAACACCTATACAGTGTGGTAACAAGAAATAGCCGCTGCAGCACTTTAAACATAGGGCGAATAACCCTAACAATTTTAAAAATTTTAAAATTTAGGAAGGAATTTTAAAGGTTTTTAAAATTAGAACTAAAGATTTTATTATAGTGCTATTACAACAAAGTCAAAATTAACGTGTGTAAGATAAAATAATCTACAAACCAGACAGTTATCAACAAAGTGAAGTTGATAATAAAAAGGAAAGTGTTTTAAATGTTAAATTTTGAGCTGGGTGCAGTGTGACAGCGACGTGAGTGTTATACACCTGATGATGGCCGTCTGAGGCCGAAACATGTAGTGTAGGGGAACAAGATCAAAGATACAAAATATATTGTTTGCACTTGAGACGGAGTTTTATCATTGTATCATTTATCGTATGGAGTGCAACAGGATGTTTAAATATAATATTATTTCTACATACTGAGAATGCAACCAAACATTAATTTCCCGTCTAATTCCATAATTATATAATCTTTCAAGCAGTATATCATGATCAATAAAATCATACACTTTTGTGATATCAAAAAGTATACCAACTGCAAATGACCGCCTGTCCAACGCTTCCTGTACATTCCCAACAAAAGATTAACATGGAAATATGGTTGACTTATTTTTCTGAAACCCATATTGATTTTCTGTTAAAATCTTAAATTTAATAATAAAAGATACCAACCTGTTATACACTATTTTTTCAAAAATTTTTGAGAATATAAACATAATAGATATAGGTCTCTAATCTCATGTTTATTACCCTTTTTATAAACAGACCTAATTTTTGCAATTTTCAATAAATCTGGAAATACACTCTGATTTATGGATTCATTAAGTATGAAATTAAGTTGATTTTTATACATGTGGTATATTCTTTTACTAGAAAATCAGGAATATCATCAAAACTTGCAGAAGCTTTGCCTTTAAATTGGATACTACTGTAACTTCTACAGAAATCGCTTTTGGGTCCTTTGTTGTTCCTTTTATATATTAGTGACCTGCCATCAGCATTAAGTACCGACAACAAGTCATTGTTGGATGCCAATGATACAAGTATATTAGCGCCAGGTATCAATATCGATGAAACTCAAGAAAGGTCTAAACTTATGTTAAATTCCTTAAGTCAGTGGTTTAAATACAATGGCTTAGCCATAAACTTGATGAAAACTAAAGTGAATTATTCTTAATATCTCTCTTCACTGTAATTTCAAGAGAAAGGTTTTATTAATAAAAACTTATTTATAAATATCTGATATAGTTCATTTACATTCTTTTCCAAGTAAATTTACAGCCATAATTCATTATTTAGCATGACTGTGAACTTATCTAAGTTCTCTTTAGAGAACTTTCTTTGCAGTACCTATTTTAACTCTATATTTTGTGTTTATATACACCCATAAGATCTGGGCCAGATGGTCAGTAAAACAAATGTTTACAAACTCTATATAGTTCCTATTAAACTGTCTATTTGTAACCATGACATCTATCAAAGATTCCAAACTACTGGTAACTCTTGTTGGTACGGTAACGGTATTTATTAAATCATAAGATACCAGTATATTTTCCAGTGCCTGTACCTGCTCATTCTCCTGGAGAAGATTTATATTTCAATATTAGTTTTTTCTTCTTTTTATGTATTCTATCAACAAGCGTTTCTAATTTGTTCAAAAGAAATATGAACATCACTGTGAGGGAATCTGTAAATGCAGATCAATAACCATTTGAACTCTACAATTTCTACTACGGATATCTCAAAGTGTTTTTCACAGCACAGGCCATTAAGAAAAGTGATTTTCCTAGTATTTAACTCTTTGTTTACAGGTATACAGGATCTTCCGTTATTACATTGCTTCCTACCAAATTTACTAACCAGTTTAAAATTATTGATCTCTAACAAGTCTAGTTGGTCTTCAGCCAATCAGTGTTCTATAAAACACAAGGCATCTGTACTTTGTAAACTAGTATTTAAGAGGACTGATAATTCCATTTACTTATTTAATAGACTGTGAACATTGTGATGTAAAATTGCATATTTTTTATTTTTGAAATTCAACCTCTCTCTCCCCTTTCACATTTTTTGGTTATTTATAATTGGTATAGATCTGTCCATAAAAAATCTGAACTTCTTTTTATTGGTACTTTACAGAGTCGTCAGTTCAATTAAGTTCAGTTCCTATCAGTCAGATGTGACTCTTACCATAAGGCACACATTGTTAGTTTTTTAAAAATGATTTGTGATAGAGAAATTAAGCTCATTAAGAAATATATAAGACATCTTTTAAGTCTGAAAGTTATGTTTTTGGTACAATAAATGTTTAAAATATCCATGTGAACAGCTCACAACATTGTACACACTAACAAAACATACCATTGTCATGGCCCTAATACTCAAATATGACCAGCTTCATCAGAATCTAACGAAGGACCCAACAAATATAAGGGAAAGTTCATTCAGGGCTTAGAAGTTTTCCATAAAAGGAACCAAGACAGACCCCACAAAATTTAACGTATGTTTACATACTGAGTTTCATCATTATCGCCCTGGTAGTTGAGTGCTGTTATTAGCAGACGTGTATGACATTAGTGACATTAAGGGAGGAACAGAGACTGTGGGTGTTTGAGAACAGTGTTCAGGAGAATATTTGGACAAAAGAGAGAGGCAGTATGATCGCCTCTGTGGTCTAGTAGTCAGAGTTCCTGGGTACAGATCCAGAGGTCCTGGGTTCGAATCGCGGCGTTACCAGATTTTATGAGAAGTAATGAGTCTGAAATGGGGTCCACGCAGAGGAGCAATTTCAAGGAAATAGCTGCTCCGGTCTAGAAAATCGAGATTAATGGCTGTGAGGATCCTTTACCCTGACCACATGACACCCTCCATCCAGAAAAGTTGGCACTAATTTCGCCAACAAGCGGCGGTCGCTCGGTCAGTATAGTTCACTTGCGGACTACAGGCCATGGAGTTTGTTTTGTTTTTAGAGAGATGAAGTGACAGAAGTTTGGAGAAAACTGCATAATTATGAGCTTCATAACTTGTACTCTTCTCCAAGTATAATTAGAACGATGAAGTCAAGGAGGATGAGATGGGCAGGGCATGTAGCACGAATTTGGGAGAAGATGAATGCATATGGGATATTGGTGGGAAAGCCAGAAAGAAGGAGACCACTGGGAAGACCAAGATGTAGGTGGGTGGACAATATTGAAATGGATCTTAGAGAGACAAGATGGATTCGATTGTTCTAACTCAGGATAGGGACCAGTGGAGGGATCTTGTGAACACAGTAATGAACATTCGTGTTCCATAAAATGCTGGGAAGTTCTGGAGTAGCTGCATAATTGGCGGCTTCTCCAGAAGGGCTCAGCCCCGTCAATGAGTGAGTGAATATGAATTTAGTGGGTGTTTTTTCAAATCAAGGCATGCCTATTATGTTAGCTTTTACTACCAGTATCTGGCTGTACTTCATCAGCTGTATCATCAGAACACGGTGAAAACTTAATCATAATGCACTCAATACGAAGCATAGCACGGATTACAATTTTTTTAACATTCCAACAATGCAACTAGTCCGGGACTAATGAGCATTTTTATTCTGACTTAAACTACTACTACTACTACTACTACTACTAGAACTAAACTCTGAGACTACACCCACCGGTGTGTCCCAGCATCTGGTGTCTTGGGCACATTGTTGTCGCACCCGTATCACTCACTATTTACAACAACGCGCACTTGCACTACACTAGTTCAAACGGTTTGAGTCTCTTGAGCCTTCTCACTGTCCTCCTGTCAAGAAGCTGTATCGCTTCCACGTTGGTCTGGTTGTGAAGCCGATCTTCGATGCTATCTTCTTGGCTATCCTTTGAATTTCGGCTGTGACCATCCTAATGCCAAGATCCCTGTGGATGTCACTATTACGGACGTACCAAGGGGCATTTGCTATTCCCCTCAGCTCTTTGATCTGAAATCTCTGTAGTCTTTGAATGCTACTCTTACCGGCACAACCTCACAGCTGTATTCCATCTCCAGACCGGTTTTATGACCTGGTTGTATATTAGTATTTTGTTTTGTATAGATAGCTGGGACGTCGTATCTAAAGGCCACTTTGCTCTCCTGTATTTGATGTTAAGTTCTTCTATTTTCTTTTTCATGCGTTCTTTCCTTCGCAGTTTGGCGTCTAGCGTCATTCCTAAATACTTTGCCTTGTTCGAATGAGGTATTTGGTTGCCTTTGACTGTTACGTTGATATAACCCACTTTTCGATATGGATTACAATCGATTTTTTATTGTTATTATTTTATTGTACCATATAATACACTGATGTAATGGAATAAGAACTAGTAAGTACGCAGTACATTTTGTTGAACCATACTGAAATACTAATACAACGCATTAAAATAAATGACTACAATTTTCTATTATACTAAAATTAAAGCAGCGCAATAAAATCGTTAAAATAAATTACTGGTGAATTTTGTTGTATCATACTGAAACACTGATGTACAGCCGTGAAAACTTTTAAATAAATGTTTAAATAATTTTGTTGTACCATACCAAAACGATAGCATAACGTAATAAAAATTAATATATAACAAATTAATCAATTTCTTGCCGTACTAAAACCTTAACGTGCCCAATGAAAAAATAGATAAATGGTCAGTGAACTCTGTTGGAGCTCACTAAAATATTATAACAATGCAATGCAAACGTAAAATAAATACTTAATAAATGTTGTGCCGTACAAAAAGGCACTCACGTAGCGCAATGAAGACGCTGAATAAATTGTTCGTGAGATTTCTTCGCCGTATTTTAATAAAAAACGTAGCGAATTAGACGCCCGAGAATAAGCAAGTAATGAATGTTCTTGTTCCTTCCGAAATCACTTACCTAACGCGTTAAGGAATAATAAATAATAAACCAATTGTGTTTTACCATGCCAACACACCGACGTAGCATACAAATGTAATAAAAAGGATTAAATGATGAATTCTGTTGTACCGTATTTAAACACTAACGAAGAGTAACAAATCATTTAAATGATTAGTGGTGACTGCTGTATTTTAATAATACATGAATTTAACTCAGTTGTAACTTCGGAATAATTAATTCCTGATTTGCTTTGCACATTACGAAGACACTAATGCGATGCGATAGAAACAAGTGAATAATTGATGACCACTGTCTTACTGCACTAGAACCCTGATGTAACGAACTAAAACAGATGAAATAACTTAACTGATGCGTTTTATTGCACTTTACTAAAATACAAATACAACCTAAGAAAGTTAAAATAAATGATTAAATTCCTTATATCTTACTGAGAGTCTGGCGTAACGCGGTTCGGAGAAATAATCGATGTTTTTTTTTTACTGTAGTGAAGCAATAACGTACGTAACGTAAGAGAAACTAAGAAATGATTAACTGCTCAGTTTTGTTGAAGCATACCAGACCCCTAACGTGACGCAATAGAAGCTAATAAAAATTAAACTTGTGAATTCTGTTGTATCATATTAGAATTCTAACCTAACGCAATATAAACTAATAATTATTAATTGGTGAACTTTTTTGTAATGTACCGGCGGTCTAACGTGATGCAATAAGACTAATGAATAATTAATTGATGAACTCTGTTATGCCATGCTCTCTAATGTACCGCAGCCGAGCTTTGTTGTACCTTAACAGAAGTCTGACGTAGTTCAGTGAAAATAAATAAATAATTAAATGGTATGATTGTTTTCCGATAATAGACCTCGGATGTAACGGAATAAATACCGATGGTAATTAATTGTTGACTTTGTTGTATCGTGCTTAAGCACTGACGTAACGCGATTAAAATTATGAAAAATAAATCGATGAATTTTGTTGCGCCGTAGCAGCACATCAACTTAATGCAATGGAAACTAAATTGTAATTGTTGTTAAATTGCAGAAAAAGAATGTCATACGTGAACCTGTCACCGCATTCTGAAGATTGGACTATTATTATTATTATTATCTAAGTATGCGTAGACATCTTCTTGATGCACTCTTCTTCATTCAGGTTTATCGTGGCCTTAAATCCTGCTCCTCCCTTCTGGATAATGCTAGTCTTCGTGTTCCTACTTGCCATGTTCGAGACTTCTCTACTTTTAGCGTTCGTCCCTCAAAAAGACACTGTCCCTCTTCTAGGTGCGCCCTTGCTACCAACGTGGTGGGTAAAGATCTCGACATATTTGCAGACGGAGCGGTTTCTCTGAATCATATTTTACAAGCATGTACCAAACCTTTTACGGTGTTACTTGATTAGTGTTTTCATTCACTACAAATATGTGTTACCTCGGCTAGCTTTAATTATTCTTATGTAATTGGTTTTAATTTATTGACTGGTTATTAATTTTATTAATTTTATGCTATCACTCACTGGTGTCTTATCTTAGTATTTAGTTACTAACAGTATTAGCAACATTCGTAATATTTCATAAATGTATGTATATATTTCAGTCTTCTTTAGATCTATGTTCACAGATTTATTTGTCGTATTTGTATTTTGTTTTAATTATTTTGTACCTTATATACTCGTGCTAACTTTGTAATTGGCCGCTGGGCTGTTAAGTTATTGCACGTAAATAAACATGAATTGAAT
>NW_019735554.1:740143-802511 GCF_002891405.2 Cryptotermes secundus | reverse complement strand
TGTAGCACTTTCCGTAGTATGTGTGATGTTCCCAGGATAGCTGTTTTTTGCAGTGAATCTATGGAGTGCTTTCCAGGAATTAGTTCCAAATATTTTCTCAACCCTCTCGTGACTGTACCCGTGGCTCCAATAATTACTGGTATCACAAAACATTTCATGTTCCACATTCGCTGAATTTCGATGCTTAAATTTTTATATTTTAATTTCTTCTCTGCTTCTTTTTGTACTACATTCCTATCCGATGGTACTGATACATCTATAAGTATGCAAGTTTTCTTTTGCTTGTTTTTAATTATTATTATTATCATCATCATCATCATTATTACTATTATTATCTACAGTTGTTGCTTGTTTGTTTTGTTCTGTGCTGTTACATTGCTGTAGTTTTTATTCGTTTAACTCTGTAATTGGCCATTGGCTGTTGAGCTCAGCGCGTAAACAAGTAATGTAAATAAATATTATTATTGTTGTTGTTGTTGTTGTTGTTGTTGTTGTATCATCACGGTCGGCCCGTCCATAAGACAGGCCTGGGCCGGGCTTCACCGGTGGTGTATGGAATATAGTTTATGGCTTTCTAATTTATCTACATTTTGTATGGCATGAAAGTATTTTAAAAACTTCGAAGAGATGTTCCTTGGGTTTCAAGTAGTGACGGGTCTTCCCTCACGAACCCTATCTTCAGCTCACTTTTCGTTTAAGGTTATTTCCTCTTGTTCGTGGCGCAGGAAGTGTAATGCTTTCCTCTCTCAAGGTAGATGACTTGTCACTTGAGCCAGCACATGTCCTCATAAAATACTGTGAGTATTCGTGCATCGTACACTCGTGTGAACATCTGGTATTCCCTTACCTCTGTAGATAATGAATGGTTTCGGTCACACCGCGAGAAAATCATGTAACATTTTAGGTTTCTCGTGTTCTTATTTTGTGTGACTGAAAGGAGTATGTGGTTAGCGTGTGTCTGTTGTGATTATACGTGTTTATTACGTATTATTGTTGTTGGTCGAATGACAAATCTGTATGACTAGGGTTAAAAGTTGTTTTCACGCCAGAGGATCGAAGAAAAATTAAACGTTCATTCATGAAATGTTCGATTATAGTAAAGAAACCTAATGAAGGAAGTACAATGGTACAAATGCATTGCTGATGTTGATTTTTCTTCTATGTTCCCGCAGGAGAGTATCATTTTAATGCTGGTACTAAACAGAAAAGAAGTAGATGATGAAGTGTCTAACTGAATTCAAAGATATTTTCCATGCGTCACAAAATTTGTCGCTGTAAGTATCAAAGAACCCAGGGAAATATGTGGGCAGTTTAATCCGACCGGCTGCATAGAGACAGGCGTCTTTTATACGCGCTGAAGCGCCTATTAGCAGCTGTCTGCCGTACACACTGACCTGTGGGCGGTAGGTGTCCAAATTCGTCCTCCGTGTTGTGTGTACCAAGAGGGGCAAAGTGTTCAACCTAAAGTTACAGATGGCGTAGTGCCTTAGTTTAAGATATCCTAATCAACACAAAATAAGCTTGTAGCTGCTAAGCAGCAGGCACTATATAAAAAAGCGGAATTTAACGATACGAATATTTGAGTAAGAATACAAAATTTCACTGTTTTCTTAAAACTAGTAATTGGAATTTCATACCTCTTCAGGCGGTCACGAGCCGCCACTGAGCACCGTTATAGCGATATGAAGTTTATTTATTTCTTTACTTTCAAGCACTAGAGCCGGCGTATCGCTACTCTGCCAGAACGTTTACCTGGAGCCGTGTTCACTGTTTTCCCATAATATTGCTTATGACTGAAAGAATGCATTTCACTCACCTGTCAGCAAGACTGCCCCAAAAGGGTGCGGACAGGAATTCGACAAACGGCCGAGACCCTATCAGCAAACCACACTGTCCTGGGTTCATGCCCATCTGCTTGAAGTAGACCCCCATTAACGGGAATAAGGAACCGAAGGCCGAGTAGAAGAAAAAGTAAAACGTCTTGACAGTCAAGAGTTCGGAGTCGACGGCTCCACAGAGAAATTCTATGATGTCGGAGCGGCCACGAATCTTGTGGGTGGATTCTTTAGGTTGTGGATACTTCTCCGGGTCCACATCTCCTAAAGCATCAGGGTCCACCATAGGACGTATTCCTGGTGTTGCCATTGGGATGCGTGGTTGCGCATCCTCTTCACTAACCATCCTATCCATCCCAACCATTGTCACCACTGCTTGCTGGACCACTGTCGGGGCTTCAAGACAGCGGCTCCGACAGTGGAGATCAATACCGCAGCTCTACCCACATCCCCAAGAATGGGTCAGACCGGCTCCAGATCAATACGTGCACCCACGCATTCACTACATATGCTTGTGGCCTATTTTCCATTACTTTTTCTTTACCCAATAGAATAGAAAACAACACGTTACTTTCAGCATTTATTATAAACTGGAGTACAGCCATTATAGCGACTGTTTGCGGGCTGGAAAGCCAAGGGATCAGGGTTCAACACGAGGCGAGAGTAATAGATTTTTCACTTCCCCACATCTTCCAGACCTGCGTTCTTGCATGTTTCACACTTCCTCGTGTATAAACATAATTGATTGCAGATGAAAATTATCAGCCTGAAAACAATAAAGTTGCTTTCTGTTTTCTGTAGTAGATTATTTCTAAGCTGGGAGTCGGGATAGCTCAAATGGCATGGTAACTGGGCTATGAGTTCGAGGCTCGGGGTTCAATTACGCGCAGGAGTGACATATGATCTCTTCTCCACGGCATCCACACTGGCTCTGGGGGTCCATCCAGCCTCTATATAATAGGTACCGGGAGCTCTGTCTTCTAGGGTAAAGCAGCGGGAGCATAAAACAGATACCTTCCGCTATCCCGTGCCGGGATTAAGAATACATGGATCTCTGGATGTTGGTGGTGTTGTAGTAAATGTTGAACCTTCCCGCCAATGTACTGTTAGTTTGGCTGTCGTGTGACAGATAGCGACAGAAGAGCAGTCTACCAAAATGGCGTTTGACATAGACGTGCGTACGAAACAGAGATGTGTTATTGAATTTCTCACTGCCGAAGAAATTGCATCCATTAACATCCATCGACGCTTGCTAAAGGTGTACGGAGACGATGTAGTGGATGTCAGCACAGTGAGGCGGTGGGTAGTGCGTTTCAACAGCGGCGAAAGTGAAGTGCACGATAAGACGCGCCCTGGGCGTCCCTGCTCAGCTGCCACTCCTCACAATGAACAGCGCCTCGATCAGCTCATCCCTACAGATCGGCGGATAACGACCAGGGAACTGTGTGCACGGCTTAAAATCGGCTGTAACGCTTTGGAAACGATGTTGGGGAAGCTGGATTATCGCAAAGTTTGTTCCAGGTGGGTCCCACGGATGCTTATACAGGACCAAAAACTCATCGAATGGAAGTCTGTCAGGACCTGCTGCACCAGTTTGAGGCTGAAAGTGACAAGTTTCTGGAAGACACTGTCACCAGAGATAAGACGTGGTGTCACCACAACGAGCTGGAATCCAAAAGACAGTCCATGGAGTCGTGACATCCGGATTCCCCAAGAAAAGAAGACGTTCAAGACACAGCCATCGGCAAGGAAAGTGATGTGCACGGTCTTTTGGGATAGGTGGGGTGTGATTTTGTTGGATTTCCTTGAGCCTGGTGAGACTGTCAATTCTGAACGCTACAAGACGACGCTGACTAAGCTGAAAGCCCGCATTTCTCTGTGTGCGTGCCACACGTATTAAAGAAAATCACTGCACGCACACAGAGAACCTGCACAAAATAATACGCGAGTTGTGCTGAAAGCAAGAGGTAGCCGCTGCAGCACATATAAGCATAGAGCAGGTATTTCTGTGATTTTGATTTTAAGTCTAAATTTAAATTAAAATAATAAAGCTAAATTGAGAATTTAAAATTTTAAATCAATCGACGCGTGAATATTAATAAAGATTTTAACATAACTGGCAAAATCGACAAGGAGAGTTCTGGAATATCGGGTGCCGATTGACGACAGAGCAATGAACAATTGGAAATCTGGAGTTTAAATGTTAATATTGAGTGCAGTGTGACAGCTACGTGAAGCGAAATACCCCTGACGATGGCCGGTTGCGGCCGAAACATGTAGTGTGAAAGAAGGGGGACAGGAACTACAATAAAATGTTACATTTACGACGGAGTTTATATTATTTTACATACAGAAGTATTTGGATTTGTCTAATACCCCATCGGATGACTCCCATGGACGGCCCAGCACGCTGTTTCTAACCACCAGGAAGCTCTACTGAGCCCAGAAACCCTTGTAGATGAGACTGCCGTCGGAATTTTCCTTTTACTCTGAACGCTCCCCAGCCTCTACGTCCCGCAGAATCGGCCCCATGACATTGCCATTCAGTTGCTCGTTCCTGAGGGGGGGGGGGGGGGGGGGCAATGTCCCAGCCATACGCGGCAGTAGCAACGATAACTCGTACCTCGGAGTTGCCAGATTCTCGTTCGACTCTCTTGCAGTGAGCGCGTGACTGAAAGTTGGGTCAGTTCGAATTTATCTGTATGCATGTGTCCATAGAGGTGCTCTTGGCTCTTGGTGGAAGTGATAGAAGTCTTCGGAACAACCAGTAACGCCCTTCCAGTTACCCAGTAGTTTCTATCAACTTCGAATGAAATCTTGCTACTGGAAGCTAGGACCTGACATCACCACGTTGCTCGCACCTGTGTCGTCATTCGTCTTTTTAAGTTCTTCTTACAATTTGTCTTAGCCGGCGATTACGTACTTATTAAGTTATTCTTGACAATCCAGTTCGTGTTGGCTGCAAATCATGCCCAGTTTTAGTTTCTAACCGTTCCGAAATCGCTTGTAAAATTTTTATCTCTCTATCCGACCTTTGACACCAGTTGTTATGTTTATCTTGTTTTCGATTGACTATTTACAGTTGGTTAATTACAGTTCTGACGTTGTTAACCGCGTCTTGACTTAATACCGCTACACTGTCTTTTCATATTCATTAAATTTCATCTGACGCTATGTGACTCATTATTAAGATTATCATCTTACTGCTTCACCTCATACGAACGCTGCACGCCGCTTCTGAGTTCAGACGGACTCACCACACCAATTCCACTCAATTTTCTTCCCACGCAGAATATTTCTGAACCTTCGCGGAGGATCTCGGTCAACATCTATCTCTTCTGCCTTCAGAATGTCCCAGTAGAGCAGCCGTGTCAAACATGCGGCCCCCGTAGCCACAAAGTGCGGCCCCTCAACTTTTAGAGCTAATTGATATTAAAATCAATATTAAAATTTTAGTAGAAATATTTTTTGTAAAGACAATTTTCCAACAGACCAGAAGACAAGAAGTCTCACGCAGACATAAATTAGCAGGCTGCAGGAAAAGTATTCTGAGAATTGCAGAAGGGTTTGTCCAACTAACGGTTTGTAAAGTTCGTGAAGGACAAACTATTGTATTTCAGAAGGTTAATGTACTAAAATCCGCACAGCCTCACCACCCCAAGTATTTCCAAGAATCCCTTTTGGAGGCGTAGTAAGAAGGCAAGGAGGGTGGCAACTGACAGACAAGTGCGAGGGATTTCTACCTTCAAAACTAGCTTGCAACCCGCAGCCATTGTCTAATGGGCTGCTAGCAAACTTAAACTTTTATGACCATTGAGACAAGATATACCTTCCTACTAGACCGGTAGTCTCTTGTGCATTGTCATTTAGTTCATTTTCACACAGCGACAGGTGCTGATGTTACATTGTGATGAACGTATAAAGGTTATAATTGAATATTAAATTATCAACGACGAGTATCAAAATCTAATATATATTTCTATTTTTAAGTGCAGCCCTGGACTATTATTTATAGGGCTGAGGTGGCCCTCTATACAAGTTGAGTTTGACATGCCTGCAGTAGAGTGAAAAGTTGCGGTGGTGCTGGAGAGTACCGTGCTCTCAACGCTTTATACCCGCCCCTCACCCTCGCTCACGTGACAGCTTATTTAGAATTGCAGATATTTTAACAGGCTTACGCAAATTTTTCGAAACGGCTGTCATTGGGTTTGTCGCAATTGTATGAAGCCGGAAAATAGTTTATGGTTATAAGATAAGACGGCACTAAGGCCCTGTCAGTCTTTTTCATTAGTTCTTTTCAAGCAAGAGATCAAGAAAAACTAAGGGCGACGACCCACCAAGGAAACTGGTAACTGCAAAGCAACCGCAATATCCGAGAATTGTTACCAGCCTGATTTCAACACATGTTATTGAATGGAGCAGCGCAAATTGAGCAAACTGCAACGCAACTCGGCAGGAAGACTAAGAAGCTCAAATTACAGACAACAGAGCACGCCAATCTTCTCACAATTGCGTTGCCGCGCGGTTTCCTAGCATCAGCTATTCTAAAACGAGGTTCAGTGAACCATTTGTTTCTTAAGATTGTATGAAAGGTTGACGAAGCTGCTAATTTTGTTTTTGTGCAGTTAATTGAGCACCCAGGCTATGCTAGGCAGGACAAAATAGACTTGGCTTGGGAAAGAATTTCTCATGAGACGAAAAGTCTGGATCCAGTTCAACTTCTTTCGAAACGCTTGCGTTTAAATTGTCGTAGAAGAACGTATGCACACAATGTTTTCTTTTCCTAATATTGTATTTAAGTATCCTGTTGCATCAATATATCATTTATTTCACATCTATTTCCGTCTTAAATACAACTTATTATATAATAATCCTTCTTCCACATTGCATAGTTCAGCTATATACGTCTTCTACCTTGCTAAAATTGTTACACTGTATGCCCTGTAAGCTAGGAGGAAGAGAGGTAACCTCTCATCCCAGTCCCTCTGGTGGGATGCGACGGCATTCCGTAAATGTTCCTCGATGGTTTTAATGTAGCGTTCCACCATGCCGTCCGAACGCGGGTGCAGGGGCGTTGTGCGCATCTTGCTCACTCCCAGGCGTTGCAAAACTTTTTGTAGCAGACGAGACTCGAAGTTACGGCCTTGGTCACTATGCAGCTCTCGAGATATGCGGAAGCGGCAGAAGAAGTTGGTGACCAGAATTTCCGCTATTGTCGACGCCTCATAGTTTGGGATGTGGTAGGCTTCCGGCTATTTTGTGAAATAGTCCATTGCGATCAAGAGATATCGGTTTCCATGTTCGCTCAGCGGGAAGGGTCCAGCTACATCTATTGCTATCCTTTCGAACGGGGCCCTGACATTGTACTGTTGCATTTTGCCCCTGTTTCTGGTCCGTGGGCCACGGCTGGCTGCGCAGATGTCGCACTGTCGGCACCATTTTTCGATGTCGCTCCTTGCTTGGAGCCAGCAGTACCGCTGCCGAACCTTATTTAAGGTTTTATTGGCCTCTTAAGTGGCCTCCTGACGGTCCACTGTGTAGCTCGGTCAGCATGTCCTTTACCCTGCTCCGAGGAATAATTATCTGGGGTACTTGATATCGTCCGCTGGCGGATTCCCAGTTGCGCTCTAGTATGCCGTTTCTCACAGCGAGCCATTTCCACTGAGCCCAGTAGCTTTTGTATGCAGGACTCCGGTGCGATATCTTCCCACTCAGGTCGTTATCTGGTTTCTACTTCCTGTAGAATAGGCCCTGTGTCTGGGTCGTTTAACCGGGTCCCAGCCAGGTGCGGGTAGGGTTGCAATAGCTCGTATTTGCTTTAAGTCTGCACTTTTCTCGACTTTGTGGCAGTGCGTACACTGCTCTTGGCAGGGTCGCCTTGAGAGAGCTTCGGCGTTATTGTGTTTCCGGCCTTGACGGTGCTCGGAGGTAAAGTTATACTCTTGTAGGCGCTTCTTGAAGCTCATTAGCCAGGTTAGCGCAGAGTGGTCCATGCGGAGGTGGAACTGTTGCCTGTACAGGTACTTGTGGAAATGTTCCAATGACCTCACTATGGCGAGTAGTTCTCGTCGGGTGACGCAGTAGTTTCTCTCGGCTTTGCTTAGCGTCTTGCTGAAGTAAGCTATGACACGCTCTTGTCCGTCCTGTATCTGAGAGAGTACTCCTCCAATTCCGACATTACTCGCATCTGTGTCTACGATGAACCTCTCTCCTGGCTGGGGGTAGGCGAGAATAGGGGCAGCACATAGGGCTCCCTTTAGTGTTTGGGAAGCGGCCTCCACCTCTGGAGCCCACTGGAAGGCCTGTTTCTCTTATAATAGGATCAAAATACAGAATGTCTGCTAAAACAATGCAAACAACTATTATAATATGACCCGTGCTTTGTGATAAAAGTCAGCAGTTGGATTAGTCCTCACCCTTTACAATCATCAACTGAATTCAATTAATATATCTTCATTGGTTGCATCCTGTCTTGTGTTACAGATATACGTTTATAGGAATTATGCCACCGTCAACACAACAAATATTCAGTTTTATTTTTGATCATTATACTGCTACATGTTTCGGTCACATAAGACCATCATCAGGCAGTTGTACGTATAGTCAATGGAATACCGATATGGATCCTTATCGGTGCAACGCGTCGTGTTATGTACTGACATAAAACTCTTTACTTAAGTTGATGTTATAATAAAGTAGCAAATACATAAATAAGATAAAAGACTAATGTAAGGGTAGGCCGCGCCATAGCTCAAGCGGTTAGTCGCTGGATTCCCACCGCGGCGGCCAGGGTTCGATCCCGGGTCTGGTCAAGTGGGGTTTGTGGTGGACAAAGTGGCGCTGGGGCAGGTTTTCTCCTAGTACTTCGGTTTCCTCTGCCAATCTTCATTCCACAAATTGCTCCACAATCACCCTCACCTATTATCTGGGGCTGGTACAATAGGCCAGAAGTGGCCGCAGTACAAGGGACTTAGTCCGACTCCACTAGCAACTTAAAAAATGTAAGGGTATATCGTATATCAAGTTATAATGTGCTGAAATGCTATAAAAATATTAAAAGTATATTAAAAGATATATTAAAAGTGTTAAAAAAATGTGATTTTTTTTTCTCGATCATAGGTTAAGAATTGTACGCCAACTTAAATATCTCAAGTTTCACTGCTACAGTGTAGAGATTGGGCAGGTATGTGGTTTGTAGGTCTTATTGTAGGAGCTTTCTATGTAGTAAGCCCGGCTGTGAAACCCAACGACAAGTTTCTATGATGTACGAGTTGTGGTGTGTGGATACTGGTGTGCTATTCACACGATATGTATCTTTATATGATTGTACAGTATGGAATTTGTGTTCCTTGTCTGGGCGTGTATACGTTCTGTGTGTTCTACACTGTGCGGTGGTTCACTGTAGATCCAGAACCTTTTGTCTTCTCGTCTGCTGGCCAAAAACATAAAAATTAGAATATACAGAACTACACGTATAATTTTGCCTACGGTTCTGCTGGCACAGCCGTACGAAAATTTGTATCTTATCTTCGAATCTGAGGTCCTATAAGATCCACCAATAAAGAAAAATTTTCAGTGCTTATTCTGTAAAATTGTTTGAACAGTTCTGTGTCCTGATTAAATTCTTTCGAAACAATGTAAACACCCGAGTTTAAATAGTCGCATAAGAACGGGTGCACAAAATGTTTCCGTTTCTCCTGTCTTCTCCTCTTACGCCGTCTCAACCACCACCATATCATTACAGGAACAATATTATTATCTGAAACTGCAGAAGAGAAGTGCACGAAATTGGCGGGCAAACACACCCACTTGAGATTATTTGAGCAACTAATAGAACGCATTCCTCAATGTGCGCCTGCTAATTTGAAAACTAGTTGCCTGCTTGAAATCAGCGATAGTTCTCGGAAATCGCTGTTGCATTGCGGTTGCCAGTTTCCTTGGTGTGCGTCCGGCCTTAGATTCTCGAATCTTACGCTTTTTTGTCGAACTCATGCCAGAAAACTTTCCAGATGCCTAATAACAAAAATTCGTAGTTCGTTCACGAAACGCTTTAAACTGCTTCGACCGTTACAACAGAGATCAACTTCCTCACCTTGTAATAAAACTCAGATCCACACAGATCATAGACGACACCCCGGGCTACTAACACCGCTAAACACCCAAAAGTGCCGCCAACGAACGCCCTCACAACTGACTTAGCAGAACTAGAAACATGTGGCGTTGCCAACGGAGCATACAACTGCCATCTATACGCAGCCGATAGTCAAGAATACTGAAGCTGGTAACCCGTGGCAATGATTCGTGGTACTTTTGGTAAACAGCGTAAACTGTGACTTATACGGAGAATTGGTGAAAGAGAAATTCGGAAAACAAAACGTCAACTTTCTGTTGAAATTTTGTAACTTGCGAACTGTGTAAGTGATAAAATGTTATAAGTATGAAATTTTCCCCAACATTTTTTTGTCTGAATACTGGTTTTGGTTTATTTAATTATTAAGTAACAATGTCTTACTGACGAAACTTTGTTTAGCTGACCGATTTTTGAAGACAGGTTATAACAATAACTGCATTCTCATCAGATTATTGATATTTTCAGGTGTAACAGTAAAGTACAATCAGTTATGACATCCAACCTCTCAAAAAAGGACGTTGAAGAAATTAAGCCGTATGTGGATAGGACTGTTCAGAAGTTTTTGGGGTTTAGTGAGCCTTCGTTAGTCACAGCGGCATTAAATTGCCTTACCTCAGGGTATGATAAGCGGAAAACCTCAAGTAAGTACGTTAAAATTTAAGCTGAATACTGGAAATAAAAAGATTTAATGTGAGAAATGGATGAACTTTATTAAGCAAATAATCGGTAATAATAATAGTATGGGTGAGGCTGTTTCGTAGTTTAGGCACTCAGAAGAAGCAAGCTTCTCATTGGGTGCTGCGATTAGTCCCTTCATATGAGGTTTATGGGTTTGAAGTGGCACCGGAACATGTTCTCATAGTTTTTGCTGGTTTCCTCTGCTGGTCATCATTTGCTGTTGCTTCATATTCATTTGTCATTGCTTTTAAAGTAGTGTGATAGCACTGACCAGGTGCGACAGATTATCACATTGTCATTCTCAGTGTGGGATTTCATCTATGATATAATGCTGGGCTGATTGCAAAGGAAAGAGGAATATTTCTTTAATGATGTGGGACTACCATCTGATGAAGTGTAAGCAAGGTCCTCTAAAATGGGTACCCATTTTTTCCAAGTTGCAACACAGTGACATAACCCAGCAATATGTATTTCATCAAAGTTTGAGGTGAATGGGAAAGACATATATAAAGACCTTGTTTGTAAACAATGTAAGGAAGTAGAACAGTATGTTATTTTCACATTTTCTTGTCACAGCCTTACATTTTAGATACCTAACTATGCAACAACTAGAGGTTGTGCAAGTGTGTCTCTGCATATGATTGAATGTACGTACATATACTTGGATATTATTTTCCAGACAGAGGTCAAAGGTGCTGCCAGAAAAATTTACAGATCTCAACATTTGCTTTTGTGTCCAGCTGACAAGTTTCTCAGCAGTATTTGCTGCCCATGGCACAGTGCACATGCTTGTTTGCAGTTAATGTAATACATATAATAATACATAAAGAAATATATGTATGTGTCAGTTGAAATAGATTCAGTTTTAAGAGTAAGAAGTAACACTAAGAATTGCCATCAAAATAATCCTCAGAATGTTTTAAGAAAATGAATTTTCACAGTTGCTTTGTGATGTCAAAAGTGCTAACCAAGAAATTACATGCATTTTGTGGAATATGAAGATTTATTTCCATGTTGACAAGAAACTGGCACTGGTCCCCATCTTAAGCCAAAACAATCCTCCGATTCTGTCTATACTTTGAAGTAAATCCTCCCCAGAGTGCCCTATTCTCAAACACATATACCAGGAGTTATTCCTTTAATATGAGAAACAAAGTGTTACATGTATACTATAAAGCATACTTTGTTATAGAAAAGAAAATAATAAGAATAACGATGGGAGTGGGCCCAACTCATACATGTAAAGACTTATTTAAAAAGCTTGACATACTACCAATCCCATGTGTGTATTTGCTCTCATTGACGACATTTGTTCTTAATAATTTGGATAAGTTGTTTCAGACCAATAACTCTGTATGCATGACTGGTACCAGGAGGAATGACCACCTTCATATACCTACAACACATTTATCATCCTATCAGATAGGGGTGTATTATTCAGGTGTCAAGCTATTTAACACTCTGCCGTCAAATAGCACAGTTTTAAAAAATGATAAAAAGCAATTTAATTTTGTAGGTTTTGAGGTTTTCACGGCGATGACTATGAAGAAAGTCGTCTTCTGGGTTTAGGCGCCGTGTATTCTTCGTGTATTCTGAAGATGGAGGTGATACGTTCCTCCGAAACGTTGGCCAAAACGAAGAATACACGGCGCCTAAACCCAGAAGACGACTTTCTTCAATTTAATTTTGTTTTACAAAATTATTTACAAAGTAACGTAGTGTGACGTGTTGCGCAATGGAGGACACTCCCTCCCTCCCCAGCGATGACGTGGCAGCTATGGCCACGGGGTGCGTGCGTGCGGAATTCACAGCATAGAGTTGTTATGGTTGGAAATATGAGGGATTTTGATCAGGGGCGAATGTGACAGTGGTTTTTCCACGTCCTATGTGTGTTGTCTTGACAACTTGTGCTGTCTGTGTGAGTCTTGATTATACATTTTATTGGACCAAGGACGTATGATGTGTAGACATCATGAATTTGTAATGTGTTACATGTTTTACATAGGGCTGGCCCTATGGGGAGGTGATTAGATCCATGAAGTAGATAATTAAAAAGAAAGCAACGGGTGAAGTGGCAATATTATTTAATCATTACATTTTTAGATAAGATGATGCGGGAACTGCCCACATTCCAGCAAATGTGACAATGCAAGTATCATTGTGGAGGTGGGGTCAAATACCTCCACCGTGACCCTGCGGGTTGTAGGAGGTGACATAAAGGGAAGTCTCAAATCTGAAACAGTAAAATATGGTCACAAGTTCCAAGGGACTCGGACCCGGGAAAGACTGCACTGGCAAGGGCCAGCATTATATACAAAAGGCAGACCCGTCCTCTCGTCAGAGAGTGCGCCCCACAAAAACAAGACCGTAAATGCCAAACAATAATAAATATCTGGTCATGAGCCCCCGATGGGACTCGACACCAAGACTTACTGACTGACTGACTGACTGACTGACTGACTGTCAGTTGCAATGTGACTTGGACTTGGAACTTTACAATAACTCATTTATTTAATCTTTGTCTTCGGCTCTCTCATTTTCCAAATACTTGGAAGGAAGCAAAAGTAATAACTTTACCTAAACCCGGTAAAGACCTGAAATTCCCGTGAAATTTACGTCCGATCAGCCTCCCATCCACGACAGGAAAGCTATTCAAAAAAGTAATTTTGAAATTACTACAAAAATATATTGAAGAAAGAGGCCTGCTCAACACAAGCCAGTTTGGTTTTCATGCACGTCACAGCATGACATTGCAATGTATGAGGCTGGCAGACCATGTGACCCTTAATTTCAACAACAAAATGTCTATGGCCGCGGTGTTCTTGGATATCGAAAAAGCCTTTGATACCACGTGGCACTCAGGCTTGCTGTATGTTATCAAAATTGGAATTCTCAAACAAGCGGACCAAACTTATTGGGTCCTTTCTTTCTCAACGTAAATTCAGGGTTTCGGTTGAAGGCCAAATGTCAACCCCAAGGGAAATGCTAGCAGGGGTGACACAAGGTTCAGTCCTTTCCCATACCCTTTTCAATGTTTACATAAATGATGCCCCCCAAACACATGGTGTTCACATGGCCCTCCTTGTGGACGATACCTGTCTGTATGCGACAGATTGCAAGGAGGGTTTTATTGTTAGAAATCTCCAGCATGGTCTCAGCTGTGGAGACCTGGTGTGAGCACTGGAATATCAGAATTAATGAAGATAAGACTCAGGGGGTCTACTTCTCTCGTAGTCGTTGACCATTTGCAAATAGTGCAAAATATCTAGGTGTAATCGATAAGAGAGTTACATGAAGATTGCACATAGAAACGATTGAAGCCAAGGCCTTCAGAACATTCATTAGAATGTATTCCCTATTCAAAAGTGAGCAATTGAGCGCTAACATTAAAATGACCCTCCACAAAGCTCTTATTAGATCCGTAATAACTTATGCTAGTCCCGCGTGGGAATTTGGAGCAGACACTCATCTAGTGAAATTACAGTGCCTGCAAAACAAGGTTCTCCGCACCATTGGCAATTTTCAAAGGCGCACACTGGTCTGTGATTTATGCATGGCATTTAAAATCCTGTACGTATATGACTATATAACAAAATTATGCAGGAAACAAGCAGAAGTCATACAAAATCATGAAAATGAGAATGTTTGCAACATTGGACAAGGCGAAGCCCGACACAGAAAGCATAAGAGGCTTAAACTTGGCAGCAGTCAGGCATATGACCGTTCAAGTGACTAGACTGCCGTGGTAGCGAATACTACTAGAAATAGGGCAAAATCTGCTGTACTGAGCCTGGATTGACAGAGGCCTTGTATATATTGTACATAGAAATAGGAACTAAAATTAAATTTGTAAATATATGTAAATTCTGACAATGGACTTACTAACACAGACTATGACTGTCAAATGACAGACCTGACCTCTCGTCAGAGAGGGCGCCCCAAATGAACAGGACAGTAACTTTCATATAAGACGAAAGAAAAAGAAAATCTGGTCATGAGCCGCAGCTCGGGCTCGACACCATGACAGACAGACAGACTGATGGACCGTCAGTCACCATGTGACTTGGACTTGGGAAGTTTACAGTTCTAGATTTCTACAGTTCTACAATTCTAGTTCAGTGTTCAAGGAGTTCACTATTGTTATTATTCTTCTTCAATTTTTCAAATTCAAGTTTGTCCATGTATAGTGTGCAGCTGTAATAAATATTATAGAACAGTTCAGCAGGTGGTTGTCTCTTCATATAATGACATCCCACAATGGGAACACAAAAAGATTGTGAGTGGTACAATGCATTTCCTAAATTTAAACTTTTTTATATATTTTTTTATAAATGCATTTGGTTTCTTACTGTCATTCCCAAATATTTGAAATTTATCTCCTTGAGGAACATGGCTATAGTTAATGAAGATTTTGTCTTACGTTGTAATGGTGAGACTTGAACATCTACATAATATTCTCTTCATGTATTTCTGGACCATTGTCCTTATTAGCATCTAATAGAGCTTCTGTGTTTCATTGTACCGTGCAGTAAAGTCCCACCAATTATATAGCATGTATGGAGAATAGAGTGTTTCAGTTGCATGATGAAAACTTGCAGAGAAGGCCCATTACAGTACAGTTCTGTAAACAAGCCTGTACAGTATTAAAGTGAAAGAGAGAGTTAGAAGTGTACTGTGAATTGATGGGTGAAATATTTTGGATCTACTCTAATGTGAACACAGATTTGGCTATCCTTATTCTAATGGCAACTGAGGGAGGATGGTGAAGTTCCCTTTTGAAAATGATAAATCTGTTTGTTGGGTCATTCCGTGAAATACCAACATACTTATTGAAGTCTGAAGTTTAGGATTGGATGAAATTTGACATACATAGTCACATAACCAACTATCTTTATCTAATTATTTTTAATTTCTGTCAATTTTTTTTTAAAGACAGGGTGCTGAAAATCACTCCCTCTTGGGTAAAAAGGCATATCTTTGAAATTTTCTTTAGTAACTCTTTTGTGAATGAATGTACTTGAAGAAATATCAAAGAGGCCATTGTGAAGCTTGTGAAATGTTCTTTCTAAGCACTGTAGATAATATTCCTTACAACTTTTAAAATTTTAGATTTATGAGTGGTCACATGCTATGGACTTCGGAAATTTATTGCAGAAAAGTAACATCTGGGATTTGTTTGAAATTTGTCAGGAGTGGCAGGGACATACTCTTCTCAGAGGGCAGAAATATTTCATGGAATGCAAGAACTTCAGAAGCTGTAATTAGTTCTGTAAATAAGTTGAACATCTTTTCAGGTTATGCATTGCACAGTATTGTATGTAATCCTAACTGAGCAGGGGTCACTTCATGTGAAAACTAAGATACAGTTCAGAGTAGAGGAGATGTATCACTTTAATATATTGTCACGTATAGGGGTTAGGTGATGAATAATTGTGGATTCTAGATTTGATGATTGAGTTTGTTGGAAACCTCTGCTACAATTACAGTTGATTATAACAGCTCACACACATTGCTGTCTGAATCTCAAACTGGTCTCTGGCCTCTTGAGTTCTCTATCTGGATCTCTGAATCATGGACTGAACTAACTTCATACTGACCAAATACACATCACCAAGTAGAACAGTTGATTCTTCTCTGTTATTCTCTGTTTCATCTGTTGCCACAAAAATGTTTGACAGTCTCCAGGCAGCGCTATGATTTATACCAGCATATTTGTTGCTGCAGAAACATGTTTTAGCTAGCCGTTGAAAGAGAAACTTAGTGTTTACTTAGTTGTTGCTCATCAACATACATCTGACTCTGGTTCCACTATTCTGGCTTTCAGGTGTCATGTCACAATATTTAAGTGATTTATAGCTCAACAGTAGGAGCTGGGATAGTGCAGTTGGTATAGCAACTGGATATGGGCTGGATGACTAAGGGGTTGGAGTTCGAGTCCTGGTAGAGTCAAGCATTTTTTCTTTTCTGCAGGGTCTAAACCGGCTCTGGGGCCCACCCAATCTCCTATCTAATGGATATCAGGGGCTCTTTCCCTGGGGGTAAAGCGGCCGGGGCGTGAAGCTGGCCTTTCACATCTGTCTAATGCCGAGGTTGCGAAAACATGGATCTGTACATCCACTGTCCCATATGTCTTCATGGCATAGTGCTTAATTAGTTAAACTCTTGGACAACTTTACTTTTTATAGCTCATCAATAGAATTTGGGGGTGAAATTAAACGAAAGACTAATGGGTCTGAGTCTACTTCCTTGTGTCTTCTTTATTTACCTATGGCATGTGAGCATTGAGTCCAAGAGTATAACTGTGGTTAATGCTGATTTTTACAGCTGCGTGTGTCTGGGTTTTGGCAAGTCTAGTCTTGAACCAAGACTTCATTAGTCATTTCACCCTGTCACAATGTTAGTGTTAGGACTATGTTTAAAAAGAACAAATCTCAGTACTGAATTACCACAATTTAAGATGTCCATCAGTTTAGTGTTCAGATTCACTGCCCCTGAAAGAAAACTTAAAATGGGAGTTTTGCTGGGTATATTATTGTTATGAGGAGATAATATTGAAGTAGATCCTAAAAAACACAGCTTGTGAGGATATAGCCTGGATTCAGGATCTACTGGTGGGATCTTCTGAACATAGTTATGTACCTGTGGCATCCATAAAAGGCAAGGAGGGAATTTGTGCAGTTGTTGACTTGCACCATGGAGTTAATTATTGTTGTATACATAATGTAATTAAACTTTTGGATGTAATGTTAACTTTGAATCAATATGCAGAATGTTTTCAAGTGTGTGACATGTACATCTCATAGATTAGGGGGTTAATGATTAATTCTCATGACATATTTAATAGTAAAATAGATATTTTAAACATATTTGCCATAAAGTGCAAGCTGTCAGTACTGTGAACTTGACAGGGTTAATCTGTAGTGCTGAATTAGATTGTTGTTTCAGATAAGCTGGCATCTCTGCTTGATGAGAAGAAAGCTGTGAGGCTCACTGAACGTATATTTGACCTGGCAGAAGAATTGAAACCATCCCAGCGAGCATCTCGGAGACGACATCATGAAAGTGAACCAAAGCAAGAAGATAAGGAAGCATCCAAAAAAGCCAAGATGAAATCTAACATGGAACCTGAAGTGACGACAATCCCAGCCCCAGGCAACCCAAGTCCTGGTCAGCTCACAACATTGCAGGTAGAGATATATTGAATATTAGCATTGTGATTAATGCTTCAAGTTACAATCTATTTAACCTTTCTGGGCTTGCATGCTTTGATAACGACAGAGGAGTAGCCTGTGGCTTGTGAGGCATATTGTGCTATGTTGAGAGCTCACTGTGACTTCTGAACTGTATGAGTTGGCGTTTTTAAAATTTGGAGTGTTTTACCTATCCCAGAGGTGAGGTAAAGGACAAACATACTGAATCTGGTTTATCTTGACTTTTCAGATAAAAGAGATGATGGCAAATGCTCAGAAGATGATAGAGGAAAGAAAGCGTGCTCTGAATGCTCTTGCAGCAGATGAAATTCCACCTGTTCGTAGTTTAATATTCCGCAATGATGATGCTGTTCCAATACGCCCAACTTTGTATGGGCTACCTCCCACAGCCATTCCATCATTGATGCAGCGTGGTGACACTGATAAGGCCAGAAAAATTGCTCAGCTACAGGTAATGAATGCTTCTTAATTTGACAAGTAAAATTGTTTTACAAAGTGAGTTTCTGTACATTGCTACACTGAATTTATGTGAATGTAAGCAATATTTTCAGACAACTGCGTTTTGCATACTTGCTATCATTTCACACTAATGTGAATTTGTGCAGTCCAGAAAATATTGTTAGTGAGTTATGTTCTTTTACTACAATATTTGTTTACTTTAAATCACCAAATAGTTGTGTCTCTTTGTCTTTGTTAGAGTGAAAGGTAGTGCATGAATAGTGAAATTCCTTGAAATATCCTATTTAAGATTTTTCATCATCTAGAGTTCATTTTTAATATGTTTACCCAGTTTTGTGTTTGTTGTCTTCAAAGCACCTCATTTATCTACATGTCAGGACCTTAGCTCTGCATGATGGTCTCTCTAGTCAGAAAACTGATGTCAGACAAATTTCACTGAATGCTCTCATGCTCATATGTCAGGAACATAACTTTGCATGTCACAAAATGGTGCAGTTCTCTCTTTCTAAGTTAGGTATTTAGAAGCAATATGTAGTTAGATTGACACCACTGAATGTTCCACATTTGAGTCTTATGTTTTGGAGGAACTGGATGACCAAGTAACCTGGCTGAGGTATTTCATAATTGTGGAATATTGAAAGATGCTGTGTATAGAAGTTATATGTGGAATTGAAAGAGATATGGAGATACATAAGTATGAATGGTGAATTTGTAAAAGGAGTCATCATTAGTTGTATGCCTCATTGAAGCTTGGGAAAGCTGGTGGTGCCCTGTGCTGACATTCCAGTGAGATTTAGCTTTACTCATTACATCTTGCCTTTGTGTTGGGCACATTCATAGTCATTCATATCTGTGCATGTTTGTAATAAACGGTGCAGTTTTTCAGTTTGGGAGCAGCAAGATGGGGTGCTGATGGTCGGTAAACAAACAAGGATAGAAGTGCATGATTTTTGATATTTAAGTAATGTAATCTAAATTTGTATGTATGAATGAGTTATATTCTCTCACCTGTTAATATGATTTGTTTAAACTATTTGTTGTTCACGTTTCTGTTAATACTGTACTTAGTATCTGTGCACCATTTGTTTTATTTATGAATTCCATGTTGTTTGTCCATTTGTATTTCTTGAGGGAAGAATGAAATTAATAATATATATATATATATATGTCATATGTACAATATGAATTGTAGGTGCATTTCTGAGTACTCATATATTAATCACTTGAAGAAAATATTTAAAACAGTTCATACTTTCTGAAATTTTACAAATTGTTAAGAAACTTGAATTATATAATAATTTAGATGAATAATTAATTAGTTTAGAATTTTAAACTATTTGAAAAGTCTATTAAGATTCTGTTACTTTTTTTTTTCAGGCCCAAATCCAGTCAAAACTTTCAACAGGAGTGTTAAGTCTGCCTCCTATACGACCAGTAGTTCAAGACAAACCCACTCCATTGATTTTGGATGATGAAGGCCGTACTGTAGACATCACAGGCAAAGAAGTTCAGCTGACACATGTTGTTCCAACTCTTAAGGTAACTACTGATATGTTGAAAAACAACAGATGAACACTTCATGCTGTGGTCATAACCTTTTGAACATTTCAAGAGAACCCTATTTAAATTGTTAAATGGGTATGTACTCCATCGGCATAAATAGAAAACAGAGCTAGAGATCGAGGTAAGCACAACTGTGTCATTATGTATGACATAATACTACTATTTGTGTTAAGTTTTCCATATGAAATTACAGTGTGATTATTATTATTCAAGAAATGTCAGAATATATATATATATATATATATATATATATGAGGTAGTGTTTTAAAATGTATACAGCCACATCAGAGAGTATGCAGGTGGCCCCCCCCCCCATCTTTGAAGAAGAAATAAAAATATTTACCCTTAACTGTAATGCTATGACATACATAAATTACAAATTGCATGCATGCCCATGTTGGATCTTTCTTGCAAGCGCACGCTTTTTCATTGTTTTGCACTTGTCCTGTATATTGTACCTCTCTGTATCAGTGGCATTCTAGCTCTGGTGCTGTGCAAATATCACAGCACTGCAGTAAAACAAGACATTTCATAGCAAGGTGTATGTTGTTTAAAACTGTAAAATTAATTATAACTTTATAATGATTGTGACATGACAGAATAGTTTAAAAAGAGATGTCATCTGTTGCTAGGTAGTGGCATAGTAAACATGCTCCTACACCATGAAACAAGCAGGCCATTGCTAGGCAGCAGCAGAGGATGTTTGTGATCCAACCCAAGATTACATGATGAGGCCAACAGTCAAGTTGACAGTGCCAATTCTGACACCAGTTGTCATTTGTTGATGACTAGACATGGTTTGAATGATAAGCGATAACAGTTTCACGTATATACCTACACACTGTACAGATTACTGTCCTGCAGTACTCATGAAGTCTCATTTTGTCTGCTCATTGCTTGGTTATGGTTCCCAGTAATGGAGATTCTTCTGCTCTCAGGCTTTTGTTGTTGCCAGCTGGCTGCCACTTTAAAACTAAGTCATGAGAGTGGTTGAGTATTGACTCAGCTGGTGGCCTCGTTATATAGCCTGGGGTCAGACTGCATATAAAACACAACCAGCTACAGCTCCCAGAGTTAGTAGAGAGTCCGTCGAGTGTAACAATTTGTAGGTCACTTTTTTAATATCACTTCTGCCTTACATGTTTCGGTTTGATACAACCATCATCAGAGGCACTTGCTATAACTATGGAAACACTGTCGTTTATGATGTTCACAGTTATGTTTGTCGTGTAGACGCTGCTACAATATGCTGACGTGTAAAAGCACAAAACTTACTAAGATAGTTGAGTACACTATCAAGTTCTCACTTTTCATCCAAAACTGTTTTAAGTTAAAATGCTAAATGTTAAAATATTTCCATAGTTATAGCACGTGCCCCTGATGATGGTTGTATCAAACCGAAACATGTAAGGCAGAAGTGATATTAAAAAAGTGACCTACAAATTGTTACACTCGACGGACTCTCTACTAACTCTGTGATTGATAGTGTAACGGACCAAAAATGAAACAATTCAAAACAGCTACAGCTCCTCTATTGTTGCATGTTTATCTGTTTCCTAGTGATGGCCTGCTTAATTTGATGATGCATGGGTGTGTTTACTATGCCATTGCCTAGCAACAGATAACGTCTCATATTATTCTATCGTGTCACATTGCTCCCTCCTTGGCTGTTCATGCTTAGTATCCTACAGGTGTATCACCATGATTCTTCTAGTCTGTGGGGATGGAGCTTTTGGAAATGACTGGTGCTCCTTTAGCCAGCATGTAAGCTGTTGATGGTTTCTTATTTTGTTTGGGAGTGGGCTGTCTCCTCCACAATGCCCTCTCTCTTATTTTCCATAGCCTGATGAAAGCTGTGTCACCAGCTTTATGACTTCCAACTCTGGGGTCTGCCTGAGGTTCTCATTGAGTGTCCTCTTGCCTCCCAACAGTAGCTGCTTGTTTATGCTGTTGCTGTATGTGTATCAAAAAGAAACACCTGCTGCACAGTCATGGCCACCTCACTCATTGAGAGCACTGCAAATGCACCCTGTTAAGTCCCACATCAAAATCAGTTATTGGGGTGCTGAACTTAGTGGTTTCCACCCTCGCAGTTCAGCTGTACAGAACAGAGATCTGGATGTGAGGTGCTGGAAACAACTGGTGAATTACAGATTGATTTTGGGGTGGATTGACACAACAGATGCAGTAACTTTGTTGTTGTTTGGTGCATCCTGAAGGTATGTGCAGGTGAGATCTGATGTGCTTGCTTACCACAGCTTGAAGAATCAGGATCAGATGGTCTCTGGAAGCTGTGATAAAAGTCAGCCAACCAGTGTGTCATCTGAGGTGTTAGTTTGGATTACACCAGATAATGGAACTGCTGATACTGGATGCACAGGCAAATTATTGAGTCTTCTTGAGCATCATATTTGATATGGTTTAAATAAGTCTGATGTTGGTGTCATTGATCAGATTTGGCAATTGAATCAGTCCTTGAAATAGTATCTGATAGAAGCAGTGGTTGAGTGGGTTAAAGTTTATTCATGTTTTCTATTTCAGTAATATTAATACTGTTAATATCTGATTCATATTCAGTACTTTGGCATAGTGTGTGTATGTTTCCATTAGGTAGCACAGCATGTTCATCTGAACATAGATCTAATTGCTACTTGCGAAATGTCCTGATACTTACAGATGTGGGGGTATGGTCCAAAAATATTTCAGTTTCTCTCAATGTTCATTTGTGTTGAGCATTATTATGAACCCTCCAGTGTGGTCAGTAAAGGGAGGAATGTTACATGCATATCATGATAGATTTTTATTCTGAATATGAGTATTCTGTATACTGCAGTGTATTAGTTAGTGTGAAATGTAACTATTACATTATTATATTCTTATCCTGAAGAGCCAACACAAAAAAGTGAAGATACAGGGTGGTTCAAATATGACTGGGACTGATTTGTGTGTAAACAAGCCGCACTGCGCAGCAGCTGTGCGACCTTGAGAGAGTGAAGCCACAACCTCCACCCTCCCTCCTGTCTGGGAGTTGCTAAAGTGATGAGCGAACAGAAGATACCGCGGAGCCTGGAACAACGCATTGTGATCAAATTCCTCGTTGGAGAAAACGTCCCATCCCCTGAAATTCACCACAGACTCCAACAACAGTATGGGGAAGGGTGTCTCTCATGGACCCGTGTGTTTGAGTGGTGTAAGTGCTTTAGAGAGGGCAGAGAGTGCGTGGAGAATGAACGGCATGATCGTCGGCTGTGAACATCCATCACTGAACCAAACATTGATCATACAGACGCGTTTATTCGTGAGAATAGGCACATCACTAAAAAGGAACTTGGAGCAATGCTGTCCATCAATGTTGGTAGTGTAGAAGACATCGTGAAATACCACCTGCACTACCGCAAAGTGAATGCACGGTGGGTACCGCACTCTTTGACGGACGTGAACAAAATGGTGCGCATTCAAGCTGCCAGTCGTCTCCTACAGCAGTTTGAAGACGAAGGTGATGCATTTTTGAAGTCTGTAGTGACCACCAATGAAATGTGGGTGCACTACTTCATTCCCGAGACCCAGTAGTCATCACGCAAGTGGCGGCATACCAGTTCTCCCAAACCCAAGAGAGTGTGGAGGAGCCTTTCAGCAGGAAAAGTGATGGAAACGTTCTTCTGTGACTGGCAGGGAGTTATCCATGTAGACTTTCTGACAGATGCCAGAACAGTCAATGCAGCTTATTACTCAGACCTCCTGGCAACAGACTTGAAGGAAGAGATCCGATCCAAACGGAAGACAGGTGGAAAGCGGGTAGCCTTCCTTGAAGACAATGCACACCCCCATACGGCCAAAACAACAATGGAAACCCTCCGGAAATTGAAATGGAACCTTTTGACACATCCGCTGTACAGTCCCAATTTGGCCCCAAGTGATTTCTACCTGTTCGGAAGGCTCAAATCAGACTTGCAAGGCATGCGGTTTGTGGACGACACCGTCATCCAGACTGTTTGGGAGTGGATACGCCACCAACCACAAGCCTTTTTTGAAAAGGGCATCAGAATGCTTCCAGAATGTTGGAAAAAATATGCTGACTCTGGAGGGGAGTACGTTGAAGACTGACATATGGAAGTAAGTGTTTGGCAATTATGGGTTTAAAAAAAAATCAGTCCTGGTCATATTTGAACCACCTTGTATTACTGCATGACATCCAGAATTCGTAAACTTTGGAATGCTGTAACTGCATCATTATCACGTGACAATAGTTTCAGTATTACTTTCATGTGAATATACAGGGTGGTCCAAAACAGTTCACTTGTTTGCTTAGTGACACACTTGTTAGAGTCACTATGCTTAAGCACAGTGCCATGAAGCCTTGGCCACACTATGTCTGGGGAAAGAGTGCTTCATACCCATTGTTATTCATTTACTGACTGACTTTCAGATTGTTGTTCCGAGAACCTACTATCATCAACCATTTTATTTAAGATTTGGAGGAAACTGTTTCAGGACATTCTTAGCATAATCTTTATTTCATTCGTTTGCTGTCATCTAGATAATTTCCACTTGTAGTTTTCTGGGCCGCAGGCTTGCTGATTCTGCAAGCAGTTCATATCTGTGCAGCTCGACTAGATGGGAGGAGTGTCAGCTGCTTCTTTCTGGGCAGCTCAGTTTTTGAGAAGATTTTCAGTTGATTGCATTGTACAGTTAATATGTTTCAGATTTACTGTTTTTTTTTCTGATAAGCCTGCATAGGAAGATTTTCTTTACAAGAAGCTTATTGAATGTTCTCATTTTATATAGGCTAACATCCGAGCAAAGAAGCGTGAGGAGTTCAGGCAGCAGCTACAGGAGCGAGTTGTTGAGGATCTGTCAGAGACTCATTTCTTTGATTCGCGCATTGGGATGAAGTCTGCTATTCGTAACAGGAGGGCACTCCGGTTCCATGAGCCAGGCAAGTTTCAGCAGTTGGCTGACAGAATGAGGATGAAGGTATGTGTGAATCACTGATGATGGTGATAGGCCACTAATTGTGGAAAAATTTGAGAAGTCATGTCCCTGAAGAACATAAAGCATTATCTGTTTTAATACAAAGCATTTGCAAATGCGTGGGCAATAGAAAGGGGTGTCTGCCACAGAGAGGGAACAGAAATTCTGTTTCCACTTGGTCAGTGTGTATGATCATTCTGAAAGGAGGATTGGCAGTTGTGCTGTTGCATGTGCGCAGCAGTAATGTTATATTCGCTTTGTTGTAAACAGACTTTTGCAGCACTACCCATGCACATAGAGCCACAGATGCTGGGCACTGCTAGTCATTAATTAGCTCTACAGATGCAGGTAACAAAATTGTAATAGCTTTGGGGCTCTAATCAGAAATTTATTTAAAAGCTGTACAAGAGCTTGGAAGAACAGAGCAATTGGTTTGCATTTTCACAAAGTGTAGTAGTAACAGTGGCAACTTAACATTGGACCTTTATGGCAATACATATTTAGTTTCCCTTCCATGCAGGCAACACATTTCAAGTTCAGCAAATCATATCACTTAAATTTTGTAGTGCATATTTTTGCTTATTTAAATGGCTGGAGCATACATTTTCCTTTGTTGCACATGTTCAGCATGTCTGGGCTGTTCTCTGTGCTGTGTGTTGTCATGTTTAGAAGAACTAACAATTTACAACACTCAGCTGTTTAGGTATTCATATAATTATCAGTTATTTTTTGTAGTGTAACTTCATTTGCGTGATGCAGCAGTGTGTTACTGCGTCACTGGGGGGGGAGATAGGTGGTGCTTGAAAATTGTATTCGCAACACACCAGCATTTGCACATAAAATTCTGATGTAGGGAGTCATTCATTGAAGCAATAGAAATGATTTGTGTGTTTCCCTGAGGTACTGTTTGTTCCACCTTGTCACAGAATCATGCCATTGATATGGTACAGTATAAGGACTTCTCAGTTAAGAATAGTATGGGGAGATCTAAGAGTGCATATTTTTTTAGTGTTATTTTTATTGTACTGAAAATCATGTTAGGTAGACATGGTTTGTTAAAGCAGTGGATTGTCAGTGATGCAGAACATAGCCGAGATGATTATATTTTGTCGGCTGTGTGGGAACTCCATGGGGGAAAAAGCATCAGCTGGATCCATATTCACATACAAGTGTTCATGTACTGGCATGAAGATGATTGAATTCTTTAACATAAATGTCACTGATATGGAAAGTGCAACCTTTGTCTGCAAATTGCTCTTTTGTTTTGGTCTTCTTGAAACAGTGTTTGCTGCAAACATTCTGTGGAATAAATTGAACAATGAGTATTTTCAAGCTTTTCTGGAAATATACAGTGCCCCACAGGAATAATGTCTGAGGATAAGGTAACTGGGTGAATATGCAGCCTCACCCCCCCCCCCATTCACTTTACACTCACCTCACTCCACTCACAGAGTTGGGTTAAGTTAGATGCAGCTTCAGTCACTGGGTTAAAGTAGACTTAGTTGCTCTCAATAAGTCATCTAACAGTGACTTTGAAGTATTGGTTGCCAGCTCACATCGGTGAACACAAGATCTCTCACAGGGTCATTAAGTGGGCCTTGGCTCCAACAATAGAGTCCACAAACCAAAGACAGCAACCACACAAACACTTTACACTTTATTATAATGCACAAGTTACATGGTTGAATAATGTCTGAAACTTTTATTGGGTATAGCCCTCTGTTATGGGCGACAAGCGTGACGCGCGTCTTTCTTATTGAGAGCCAGGGTGCGTCTGATTGAAACAAAGAACTGTGTACGATATCAAGCTATTGCTAGTATGATGTCACACTGGGTAACTAGCAATTCTGATTGGCTATACCACTGGGATGTCCCTAGCTAACTGCTTATGAAGCTCGCATCATACATCCTCAAGCAACAGGGGAACTCTGGAATTATAAAACTCAAGTCACGCCACATTGCGTAATCTTCTACTCGGTATGTAGTGCATAGCGTAATATAACGCGTAATAATATACGTAATTTTACAAATTCATAATTGATTAAACCTTATAAAAATACAATGGTTATCACAAAATTAATTGTATACACAAATTTGGTAAAGTATATTATTATAAAGGAATAATCGGTTATAAATGTACACATTCAGCTGTTGGAGAGGTTAGGAAGAACTAAAAGCTATTGTTATTTGGGGCATGGTGGATGAAATTACTATGGGATTGTCGATGTTCTAAATGACAACCATGTAAAACTGTAACAATTGTGTATATTGAATCGTATAAACTGAATTTACAGAATAGCAGAATACAGAATATATGTGGAATGTTCAAAAATTGGCTTGCCCTCCAAGGGCGGTTTGTTCCGCCGTGAGTGTGCCAGCAGGTTTTGCTCCTCCGTAGTAGGTGGAGCCTTACGGCTGTACAGCTGGCCTGTCTGGACAGTGATGTAATGCTGCATGCGCCGGTAGAAATGGCTGCCTCGGCCGGTTGCTGGAGTTGCGGCAGCTGCGTTCGCTGTCTGGTCGCTGGAGACTTGCAGCTACTACTTTGATTGCCTGGTCGCTGGAGGCTTGTGGCAACTACATCAGTTGCCTGGTCACAGTGAAGAGCTGATGCCTCTGACGACTCATTGCTCTAAACTGAGTGTGTTCACTGATGATTGCGAACTTTGGGCTCCGCCTTTTATACCATGCTCGATGGAGGGGCAAAACTTGCAGTTGCGATTGTGAGCACTGATTGGCTAGCGCATGTTATGATCTAAATGTGAGCTGGATGTTGAGTGCTTTTTAAATACAAGTGCTGCCAGCAATGTGATGTTCACTTAAGAGTGAGTGTTGTCTGTTAATCGGCGAAACAGTGTCACAGTATGTGGGATGTTCCCACATTGCAGTTGCTTTGTACCTAATGTGTAGGTAATATATTAATGTGAAAGTTAGTTAAATGTGGACTGTGAACCCCACATCTTATTGCATACAAAATCCTAAAGAGAACAAATTATTGTACTGATTAAGTTAAACTTGTTTTGTGAATGCATCACTGCATCTGATGTGGCCACTAAGAAAAGGGAACAAAGACAAATTTGTAAGATTTGAGGTATTCATGGCAGTGACTATGAAGAAAGCAGTCTTCTGGGATGTGGCACCTTGTAGATGTGGTGTTAACCGATGTTTCGGAGGAACGTATCGCCTCCATCTTCAGGGTAGTAGGAAAAATAAGAAAATCTGCAAGTGAAGAGACAGTGAGAACAGGTGCAAGCAGACTAATGTTGGAAATAAACTCGGTTATATGAGCGCAGGAAAGGAAGGGACAAGTCTACATGGGAAATCAGTGGAGAGGGAGAGGGGAAGGGTCTGGGGAGCTGGAGCAAGGTTAGAGCAGGTATAGGATATTGTGTCAGGGGAGAAAGGCAAGGTTAATGGGAGGGCATTAACCCTTAAGCTGGGGGGTTGCCGTGTGAGTCGGTCATGGACTGTGTGGCCTTGTGGATCTGGCGTAGTGTCCTGGGGGAGGGGTTTAGGGGGCAGATGAGAGGCTTCCATGACTTGCTGATACAAAAGCCCCCTTTTCTGTTCATATTGTCAGGATGGAATTCAATCTCAATGGCTTCCCTAATGATGTGATCCATATATTGGGTCTTCGTGGCGATGATGGAAGACCCGATATATGGATCACATCATTAGGGAAGCCATTGAGATTGAATTCCATCCCGACAGTATGAACAGAAAAGGGGGCTTTTGTCTCAGCAAGTCATGGAAGCCTCTCATCTGTCTCCTAAACCCCCCGCCAGGACATAACGCGTATACCTGCTCTAACCTTGCTCCTGTCCCAGACTCTTCCCCTCTCCCTCTCCACTGATTTCCCATGTAGACTTGTCCCTTCCTTTCCTGCTCTCATATAACCGAGTTTATTTCCAACATTAGTCTGCTTGCACCTGTTCTCACTGTCTCTTCACTTGCGGATTTTCTTATTTTTCCTTCTACCCTGAAGATGGAGGCGACACGTTCCTCCGAAACGTCGGTTAACACCACATCTACACGGTGCCACATCCCAGAAGACTACTTTCTTCAAAGATAAATTTGTTTCATGTGTTCTTCAGATGCTGCTACCCTTATAATAAAAGCAGCAGTTAATTCTTTGAAGGTATTTATTTATCTGCACCATATTCAGATTTCATAGTTAACACACTGGCTTAACAGAGTAGCGAAGCCATTTCAGGCGAAAATATCACAGAAGTGAATAATACTATCATCAAGCAAAATAGAGTCCTGTCAGAGTAGGTTGGTCCATGTCTCGATGGGGGGTGTAAATGGGGCACTCCATTCCCTCATTTGACTAACATCTATCATTTTTGTGTGTTATCCACACCATTCTGTAATCATAGCTTCTGCCTTGTGTACTGGCTCCCCAATGGATGCTGAACACCCATAAAATCCTTTAGGGGTATGATCTTAGTTGTTTTAAGGCCCTCTGCGGTTGTTTATATTTACCTCCACCCTCATAGCCTCATCTTCCCTCTATTATGAGAGCCACATATGTTAGTGTCATTCATGACGGGTTTCTTCCTCTTCCAGGATTATTACCGTATTTACGCATGTATAGGCCGCACATTTTTTGCCAAAAATTCAAGAGGAAAACTGGGGTGCGGCTTATATTCGAAATATTCGAAATCACACTTCATTTAAAAAAAATTATATTCCTAATTAGTAATACAGGGTGTAATACTCATGAAATAATATTCCAAGAAAATTATTTTTTCTATAATTTCTGTCTGAAAATTGTGCTGCGGCCTCTACACGCACACGGCCTATACATGCGTAAATATGGTATATTAACTGCTTAAGGCACACTCTGTTTATATGTTACAGGCTCAGTTGGAGAAGTTGCAGAATGAGATCTCACAAATTGCCAAGAAGACGGGTATCACATCAGCAACCAAACTTGCCCTGATTGCACCGAAAGCTGAGCACCGAGAAGAAGAAATTCCAAATGTTGAATGGTGGGACTCTGTTATTCTCACAGAAGAAAAGTAAGTTTAGCAACTAGCAAGGAAATGAATGCGTTGCATTCACTCCATAAACAAGGAGGAAAGCCTAGTATTGATACCATCTCTGTCTATCATGGTTTTAACTTGTGAACTCATATTTATATACGAGTTTTTTTTAAAGATCCATATTAAAACTTGATTATCAGATATGAATTATTGGGCCAAGCCTCTCAGGACTGATACTTTGTTCGACTAAGACATATCAGCTGACAGTGGCTTCACAGTTTAGGGCATGAACTTTCAATCAAGAATAACTCCAGTATGGGTGAAGAGGCAACTTCTGTTTAACCCATGAAGATGATGAGGAAATTGGGTTTGGGGATGCAGAATGGATTCATCTGGCTCAAGATATGGTCTAGTGGTGCTCTCTCTGTTGTGAACACCATAGTGAGTCTCTGGATTTTATAAAAGTGGGGGAATATCTTGACCAGCTAAGTGACTATTAGCTTCTCAGAAAGGACTGCAGTATGAAGTTGGTTAGTTAAATAACACTGCACTCAGCTTCTGCCAAATTCATCAAGGTTGTAAGAAGCCTCTCAGCTTGTTTCCAGCCTTCTTCCTCTGTTATGGTCACCAGTAGAATTTAAAAGAAATTTGCATTTGATTTTGTTTCTTGAATTCAAGTGATATTTGGTTATTGAATTAAATTGAGCTGTTGGTGGGTATTGATAAATTTATTTACTTATTTCTGTTACAGTTACAATGTGAAAAATGGGAAACCGCTTTTGAAGGAACCTGCAATAACAAATCTTGTGGAACATCCAATTCAACTTAGACCACCTAGTAAGTAATTCTCAAGATTTATTTTCTGTGTTCTGATACTTTCCCATGCATGCTTTCATTATTTTTTCTCATACACACAGAGTTTTCTTTCTGGGCATACTTAAACTATGGTATTTAAATTTCCGAAGTCAGAAATGCATCTGTTACCATTTTATTACAACTTTCAGGAAGAAATTTCCTATAGATTGCATTAAATTATTTACAAGTGAAGCCTTCATAAGTGTGTAAGGTGTAACATAACATGAGCTATGCTTGTGCTGCTCTAAGTCAGCATAACTAGACTAAAATAAATAACCCAACACAATATGTAGAAGAAAGCAATTAAATATGTATGAAATAGGCTGCAAGTTGACTCCTTGAACTTGTGTCAGTAGAAGCAGAGAAGGGGCTGCTATAGCATGTACCACATTTACACATGTATCATCTGGTGGGATTTAAGAGAATGAGTAGCAAAGAAATCAGTAAAACATGTCTTGTACAATTAATGCTTGAAGAGTACAGTGGTATGTATATGTACCATCTTGCTTTGACATTTGTAAACTCTGCATTTAACTCATAGAATGTATCACTTTGTTTCACATGATTCTCACAAGGAGTGATGATTATTTCCCAAAACTGCATTATAACACAATGATGTTTGTGATTGAGATCTAATGTAGTTCTGTGAGGTAAGTACTGAACATTATTTTATTTATATGGACCTCAGGCTTCTGAGATTTAAGTACATTGTGTTATGAAAGTATCAAGAATAAAGAAATGCAGTTCAATACAATTATAATATATTATCCCGATATTATTAATATCAGTGTTCAGTGACAGAATAGTTCAGAAAATGGCTGCACAGTGCGAGGTTGCAGCTGCACTCTTTGTCTTCCAAAGTAAAAGTATAATCTGACAGCAGTGCTACATTCTTAGGGCCAAGTCAGGGCTTCTTACATCACACATCTCACCTCCACTGTAGTGTGGAAACAGTAATCAGGCCATCTCCCTCCCATCTGCACAGTAAGAGATAAAAGCCAGTACATATCCTGTATAGTCTCACCTTTAGATAAAATTTCAGAACTGATTCTTGTGCTATGTATTTTTTTTAAGTCTCCTCTTTGAAGCTAGTCTTATGTCTTTCACCTGGAAGGAATTGAACTGTCTGAAGTCAGTCACTATGAAACTAGTAGCTGTGCTTTGCAAATGTTATGAAAGGAATAGGAGAATATTTCTTGCTGTTTAATGCCACCCCAGGGATTAAATTAATTTGCCGAGTGAAAGATGGATGTAGTGCCACAGAATTATAATGCACAGAACTCACATATAGATTAACAATTAAAAAAAAAGAGCTGTAAAAGATATTCACCAAAATTACGAGGGAAAGTCAATAATTATCCGCAATGCAGTTGTATTTGTGTTTCTGTTGGCAACACTGTCGTTTTGCGCAGCATCGCCATGCGTGGTTTCCTTGTCATTATTTCTGCGCAGGTTTGATGTTGCTAGGTCAGTTCCATCGTTGCTGCCTTGCTGTTAATCATGGTGGCTGCGTTTTCTGTTTGCACCAAAGAAGAGCAACGTTCAGTGATCCGGTTTTTGTGGTCGGAAGGTGTATCAGGGACCGCAGTCCATCAAAGACTTTCAGCACAATACAGGAACAGTGTTTTGCCGCAACGGAGTGTCAGTGAATGGACTGAAAAATTCAGAAATGGTCGCACAAGTGTTACACATGAGGAAGGAGCCGGATGACCATCCACGGCCACAAATGAGGACAACATTGAGCATACACGTGACATGGTTCTGTTAGACAGACGAGTGACTATTGATGAAGTGGCAAATCGTCTGCAGATTAGTCATGGTTCTGCCTACGAAATCATCCACAACAGACTTGGGTGTCATGAAGTCTGTGCAAGATGGGTCCCAAAACAACTCACAGTGTTGCAAAAACAAACGCGCTTGGACATCTGCCAACAACATTTGGATCGCTATGGTAACGAACGTGATGTCTTGTTAGACATAATCATCACTGGTGATGAAACTCGGATCCATCATTGCGAGCTGGAGAGTAAATGGCAGAGTATGGAATGGAAACATCCACAATCACCCAGAAAGAAAAAGTTCAAAAGCCAAGCATCTGCAGGAAAACTGATGCTTACAGTTTTTTGGGACTGACAGGGCCCAGTATTGGGAACATTATCAGGAGAGGGGCACGACAATAAACAGTGCTCGTTACAGTGAGATGCTTACTGACAGGCTAAAGCCTGCAATTCAAAGCAAACACCGAGGACTACTGTCGAAAGGTGTTGTGTTGTTGCACAACAATGGCCGTCCACATACTGCTCCCACACTGATGAAACCCTCCGGAAACTCAAGTTTGATGTAATGGCTCATCCTCCATATAGTTCTGATCTCGCCCCTTCTGACTACCACTTGATTGGTCCACTCAAAGAGGCATTAAGGGGCTGTCGATTCATCTCGGACCAAGAAGTGAAGGAAGCGGTGCATGCGTGGCTCGCTGCTCAGCCGAAAACTTTCTTTTCTGAGGGCATCAGGAAGCTTGTGCAACAATGGACCAAGTGCGTTGAAAACCAAGGGGACTATGTTGAAAATGATGTTAATGTAAGTTTTCTGTTTGTATTGAAATAAAATGTATAGCTACATTGCGGATAATTATTGACTTACCTACGTAGTTTTTTTTCAATTTCTGATTTATAATATTGATGAGAAATGAAGATTACAGCAAGAAACAACTTCTTATGGTTTTATCAGAAAGGGGGAATTCTAAGATCAGCTAAACAAAGGCAGTATTCATGGACAAAAATATTTATGCAGTAAAATCTGATGAACTGAAAAAGCTATTCTTTTCCGAGAACCCGCAGCCATGTCTCCACACAGCAAGTCGATTGGCATGACACTAGTGTTCTTTGACCACATGCAGTAATATTGTCATTGCTGTGATGACACAGCAGTTTCCTTGTGAGATTAAAATAGAAAATGATTGTAGGACTTTTTTAAATTTTTGCTTTGAATTGGCAATTACAGTATTTGGCTGTTCAAGTGACTGTGCAATCTTTTGCTGCAGCACCACGTGAATTCTGAGACTGTGAGACAAATAAATTTTGTTTTTCTTTCTGTTCCATTCTTTGTCTCTTTCATTTCTTCATATGCCCCTTAAGCATTATATTTGAAACATCATGCATGGCAGCAGACACATTCTGCTGCATGAGATGTGGCAGCGGGTAAGAGCAGTGTACTTAATTTTGCAGCGGATCCTATGAAACCTGTATATATGCCTGTGTTCCTCACAAAGAAGGAACAGAAGAAGCTGCGGAGGCAGAACCGACGTGAGGCCTGGAAAGAAGAACAGGAAAAGATTCGACTTGGTCTGGAGCCACCACCAGAACCTAAGGCAAGCCCCTTATCATTTTCCAGAATTTAAACAAATACTGATGAATTTATGAAGATTCAGATAAATGTAAATTTGGGCTGTTGTTCATCTGCTTAGTATTTTTCTCTACCCATAAATTTAATAATAGTATTGATAACACTTTGTGGGGGGTCTCATATTGGTGACTTATTGCAGTGACAAGATCAGACCACTTTATGGCGCGCATTTTGTCAGTGCTGATGATTCAGTCTGCTGTCGGCAGTTACAGCAGCAGTCTGTGAGAAGTGTTGTGTCCACTCTATGCTTCTGCCAGGGTCATTGTATAATGAATGAATTATGATCATGAACCATTACAGAATCACCAATATGAGACCCCACATATGAAGCAATTCTGTAGCTGCTGAACATGAGTGACATTTTTCAATACATTCCAATTTTGTTTAAAATTGAAGAAAAGTACATGGTGACCTTCATGCATTTTTGAGGGTACCTCAAGTGTAGCTCTTCAAAAATATGTATTGCAAGCAAGAATTGTTTTGGACAGAAGTTATAGAGAAGACTAAAACGTAAGTTTTGAGGTTTTCATGGCGATGACAATGAAGAAAGTCGTCTTCTGGGTTTAGGCACCGTGTATTCTTCGTTTTGGCCGATGTTTCGGAGGAACGTAGCGCCTCCATCTTGAGAGCAGTTGAATGGCTTGGAATGCGGAGAGCAGTAGCTGTGGTGCCTAAACCCAGAAGACGACTTTCTTCAAGACTAAAACGTGTTTTATATCCAGTGCAGTTCTTTTTCACAAATCTTATTAAGTTTGAGATAATTAAACAAAAGTGATCCAGTACTTACATATCTGAACATGTGTATTCAGCACTCAATAGTGCTGTCCCAAACACACCCAAAGATTACCTCAGTCTCACTTATTATTGAAAATTAAATTTCTCCCACCCAGAGTTTTAGGCCACAGGTAGGTAAATATATATTGTAATGTGTCTGGAATCCAGAAGAGTCACTTCTATGGAAACACTAGAATAGACCGTTACATAGGAAACAGCAGTTGCTCTATTGTAGTTCTAACAGGAGTCTCCACGGTTATAACAGAGGGTTCATTTGCATAGCAGCAGCCGAGGTTATAAAATGGGGTTGAATGCATTTGAACAGTTAGTCTGAATCCAACCGCCGAAGAAGATAGTTTGGCATTAGGCTCCATAGAAGAAGCAGTCTGTTATAAGCCGCCGAAGAAGACAGTCCAGTATTGCCGAGACATTGTGTAAGCAGTAATTGTAACACTGCAAGAGCTAATGATTGTAAAGTGTGTAAGGTGAGCGAGTGGAATAAATCTGCTACATCAAACACGGTGTAAACTTATTTGTAGCATGACACACAACACGCTACATTGGTGTCAGAAGTGTTTTACGAACTTAAACATGCGACGAGTGCAACGAATTATTCTGCGCCTAGTGCTACCCTACGAAAGGAAAAATGGAACATGTGTTAGAGCTCTTGAAGTCTATGCAAGAAAAAGCAGACGCCAACCAGGCCAAGGCTGACGCCCGACATGAACAGGCGGAGGCTGATAGGATGGCCAAAAGGGAAGAAAGGAAGGCACAGAGAGAGACTGACCGAAAGGAACTGAAAGAAATGATGGAAAGGATGATGCAGTCCATAGTGGAGCACCAAGAGGTACCCGGACAAGAAGCCATGGTGATGCTGGTCAAAGAACCCGTAAAAGAAACACCGAATACCCGCAATGAGACGTTGGCCTGCCAAGAGATGGAGGCACGTCAAGAAGAGGGAAAGCCGACCTCAGTGGAAACGAAACCTGAGGCAACACAGAGGAAAGAGGTCCCCGTAGTAGACGCCACGATAATGCCGGTCGGAGAACCGAGGAAATGGCGCAGGGACCGAAAACTGGCCGTGGAGCGCCACCGCCAGAAAGTGAAGGATTCGGCAGGGGAAAATCATGGGCCACACAAAGAATTGGCCATTGCCCACGGAGGAACTAACCGCTGCGTGGAAGTGGCACGGCAGAAAAAAAACTGCAGGAAGACATTCCGTCGCGCGACAGTGGCACGACGCTGGAGAAATGCCTCCAAGAAGGAAACTCCCCAGGGAACCTTCGGATGCCAGCGGAAAGAAGTGGCCGCCACCGGAATAAAGATAACATGCTGTGCAGGACACAGGCGTTACGGACAAAACAATGGCAATGTGGTAACTAGGATCCCCAAAAAATGAATGTTTGGCATGAGATATCAAACGAGACTGGAATGTAAAAGACGGCATCAAGGACCGAGGCGGCAAGCGGTCTCTATACGAGAAAAAGAAGAGAGCAACCGCCATCAATATTGGAGGGAGCAGCTCAAGACACCTACCACCAGCGGGAGAAATAGGGCCCGCCCATAAGACCCTCAAGAAGATGCTAGAGCTAAAAATCATGAAGGGAGCAGCTAGGACATTCTGCAGATTGCGAAAGGGGAGAGAATTGACACTGAGGAGGTATCAGCGTTTTTCGGAGCGTCAGTACCTGAATTGGACACTGTGGAGGGGTCGACCCCCTCCAAAACGGAAAAAGGAAAACGGTCCGTATGGGAGGAAACGGTAACATAGAAATACCGGCCTCCCCAACAAGGATGAATGGAGAATGGAAGTGAGGAATGAATGTAAAACAACGAGATCGACAAATCCTCGGCTACAGGAGTGCTCGGGGTGAGCACCACTGAAGAGAAGGGCGGATGCGGTAGAATGAACAGCGCAAAAAGACGCACAAAGGACACCAAGACCAAATGCAGACGTTGCCAGCAGAACACCGCGGAATCGAAACCGTGGGAGAACCTTTAGGCTGTTCGGGGACAAACAACCTTTAGAAGGGAGCAATGTAACGTGTCTGGAATTCAGAAGAGTCACTTCTATGGAAACGCTAGAATACACCGTTGCATAGGAAACAACAATTGCTCTATTGTAGTTCTAACAGGAGTCTCCACGGTTATAACAGAGGGTTCATTTGCATAGCAGCGGCCGAGGTTATAAAACGGGCTGATATGNCCAGGACGATGGATAAAGTCCAAAAACCCAACATATCAGTGTGTTATACACCATCGTCAGAATCCTATAGTAACTACTTATAAAACGGGGTTGAATGCATTCAAACAGTTAGTCTGGATCCATCCGCCGAAGAAGATAGTTTGGTATTAGCCTCCATAGAAGAAGCAGTCTGTTATAAGCCGCCGAAGAAGACAGTCCAGTATTGCCAAGACATTGTGTAAGCAGTAATTGTAACACTGCAAGAGCTAATGATTGTAAAATGTTTAAGGCGAGTGAGTGGAATAAATCCGCTACATCAAACACGGTGTAAACTTATTTGTAGCGTGACACACACAACACGCTACAATATATTTACTCAAAATATAAATGATCATGCTGTAGAAGTCATTCTTGATCATAATAGGTCAGTCTATACAGATACAAATATTTCAATTATTTCAGCAGTAATTACTGTTCCCCTCGTTGGTGTCTCCACCTTATCGTGGTGAGGGTGTTTGAGTATGCCAAGGACCCTGAGAGCTATACCAGCGGTAGCGTAGCTACTGGCAGGGCCTCCCTTGCTGGACAGGTCAAAGGGTAGGCATCAGACGAAGAGAGACACCGAAAACTGATGCCGGAAGCAGCGTCATCAGCGGCGACTTGAAGCACAGAGAAAATGATGCTCGAGATGCTCGAGATGGTTCAAGTTCGTATAGCAACAGGCATGACCAGAGTGGTTTGAACGGTTGTTTACTGCGATGTGGAAAGCAAATGGAAAAACTACCACATTATCACTATTCCTGGATAGTCTGTTTCCAAAAACAGAAGATCGCATTAAGTGGAGAAACTGTTTTGGAAGAGGCTGTGGACCTGTCATCTGACAGATTACTGATGAATGAATGAATTACTGTTATTCTTGATTTAGCTTACACTGCGTCAGAATCAGATTTTCTTTATTCTTATAATACATTGCTGTATTACAGCATGTTTTTCAAGCATATATTGAACAAGAAGAATGCCATCTTCTGGGATGAGGTGCTGTGTAGATCTTGTGCGAACTGACATCTTGGAGGAATGTGTCACCTCCATCTTCAGGGTAGATAAATCTGTGAGTGAGAATGCAGGAACCTGCTCACACTGGTTCCTCACTATTGGATTTTTCTACCCTAAAGATGGANGGGGGGATACGTTCCTCCGAATTGTCGGTTCACATAAGATCCACACAGCACCACATCACAGAAGACAGCAATCTTCATAGTTACTACTGTGAAACCCTCAAATCTTACATATACTGCACAAGTTATATATATTTAATTTTCTTGTATTGTATAATAATTTTGAATGTGGTCTAGTGGTCAGAGTTCCTGGGTTCGATTCCCGGCGCTACCAGATTTTCTGAGGAATAGTGGGTCTGGAACGGGATCCACTCGGCCTCATAAGGATAAATGAGGAGCTGTTTCAAGTAAATAGGGACTCTGGTCTAGAAAACCGAAATTAATGGCTGTGGGGATCCGATGCACTGACCACATGACACCGTCTATCCGCAAAAGTTGGCACTAACTTCATCGACAAGCTGCGGTCACTCGATCGGTATAGTTCGCTTGTGGACTACAGACCACGGAAGCTGTAGTATTAATTGATTGCTTATTCAGTCTTGCTAGTCTGTGGGCCCCTTTTGCATGTTATGAAAGAAAGTTCTTCTGATTGAGCACTTTTTGTTTTTTTATTTTCTGATCATTCCTGTTCGCACAGACCACTGTTGTCTCTCCCAGTGATAGGTTACAAACATGTCCAAGCCTTCTTGGCCATGGTGAATGGAAAAATTAAATCTAGTAACCAGCATAAAACATAGTACAGATAAAGTGTCACATTACAAGCATATTGAACTGGTGTTTTATGTGAAGTTATGTTTCCTCTGTGTATAGCTGAGGATATCAAATTTGATGCGAGTGCTGGGGACAGAAGCAGTTCGGGATCCAACCAAGGTAGAAGCCCATGTACGAGAACAGATGGCTAAGCGCCAAAAGGCTCATGAAGAAGCAAATGCCGCGAGGAGGCTGACTGCTGACCAGAGGAGAGAAAAGAAAGTGCGCAAATTAAAAGAGGACACTACGTTAGGTGTCAGTGTAGCTGTGTACAGGTGCTGTAAACATTTAATATTTAATTTTTTTTGCACTTCTGTACACTATATTTAGCACATTTAATGTGTAAAATGACTTTGTTTCTATTGCAGGGTAAAGGAATTGTCAAATGCATCAAAAAAATTTAAGGTAGAAACAAATGCCAAGCAGCTGTTTATGACTGGCTGTGTAGTATTATTTAAAGACTGCAATGTTGTGGTTGTGGAAGGTGGTACAAAGCAGCAAAAGAAATATAAAAGGTAAGTTGGAAGGTGTAATTTATGAAAATTGTGAAAGGTTAATGGAAGTTCAGAATCTTAAGATGTATAGCTCTGTGGTAAGTAGAAGGTTGGAGGGAGAGAGAAGAAATTGGCGATTCTTAACAATATTGAACATCTATTTTGTATTAGTTGCAAGGACCCAGGCCTTGCCTGGGTTAAGTTGGCAGTGTCTGTTTAGACTGAACACAGCACATTGAAATGGTAATGATTTGGCAAAAATTTCTTTGGTGTCCCATACAATAATCCCAGACAAGTCAGATTCCTACACAAATGCAATTACAAGTCATGTTATTTCAAACGGCAATAGCTTCCCCATAAAAATCTACATGAATTTATTTTTATTATGCCTATAGTAATTTATCATATGCAGTTGTTCATATTGTGCTTCAGTTTTTAATACCAAGTAAATACAAAGACAGTTTTTACATACCTATATATGTGAATATATGAACCAACCAACCAAATCTTATTAACAGTATCTAGCATTACAAGCACACTAAAATGCTCTTATATGAACCTTCCTTTGGTATCCCTTGCAACAGCGTAAACACTCTATAGTCTTTACAAAATGCAATTGGAAGTCACTTTATTCAAGGTAGCAATGGCTTGCCCATGAAACTGCATATTAATTTATTTTTATTGTGCTTATGGTAAATACACTCAGTGCCAAAAGTCATGGGATAGCAGTATGTAAATTTATTTTTAAGTGGCGCCACCGTCCCATGATGGCTTGGGAATGCCCAGAGCAGTATCAGTTGTGAGGTGTTCTCTCGTGAGTCAGGTTGAACACTGGCCAGTCTGCTCATGGCAAGCCGACATGAATTATCGGAGTTTGAATGGGGCATGATAGTGGGTGCCAGGCGGACGAGACATTCCATTTCTGAAGTTGTGCGGTCATTCAACATTTCTCGATCCACGGTATCACGTGTGTACCGGGAATACCTTGTGGAAGGCATTTCCACCCACCGTGGACAGCGCAGTGGCCGACCACGGCTGCTTAATGATCGTGACCAGCAGCATCTAGCTAGAATTGTCCGTGGTAACAGACAAGTGACACTGGCTGAAGTCACATCCACAGTCAATGCAGGAGGTACCAGATGCATATCCAGCAGGTCAGTGCACCGTTCTTTAGCTTCTATGGGATATGGGAGCAGAAGACTGACCAGAGTGCTTCTGTTAACACCACGACACCGGACACAGCACCTCACCTGGGCTTGTGGACCCTGGAGGATTGGCAACACGTGGCATGGTCCGATTAGTCATGGTACCATTTGTTTCTGGCGGATGGTAGGGTTCAGGTGTGCTGCAGACCTCATGAGGCCATGGACCCCAGTTGTCAACAAGGCACTGTGCAGGCTGGTGGTGGTTCCATACCGGTGTGGGGTGTGTTCATGTGGCATGAGTTGGGTTCACTCGTCCACCTAAACATGTCATTGACCGGTGACCCATACGTTACACTGCTTGGTGACCATTTGCAGCCCATCATGGACTTCATGTACCCCCACAATGATGGGATATTCCAGCAGGACAGTGCACCATGTTATCGGACCAGAGTTGTCCAGAATTGGTTTGAGGAGCATTCTGGAGAGTTCCGACGAATGGTGTGGCCACCACGTTCGCCCGACATGAACCCAATCAAGCATTTATGGGACGTAGTGGAGAGGTCCATTCACACCCAAAATCCTGCACCTACAAATACTAGGGAGCTGTGGGCGGCTATCCAGACAGCATGGCTCAACATCTCTCCAGAGGTCTTCTGTCCACTTGTGGAATTGATGCCACATCGAGTTGCTGCACTTCACCGGGCTGGAGAGGGTCCTACACGATACTAGGTACCTATCCCCATGACTTTTGGCACAATGTAATATTTAAGCATCTATAATTTATTCATATAGAGCTTCATTCTTTAAATATATAGTGAATGTGAATAAAAAAATTGACGAATTCACAGTGACATAACCTAATAGACTCATCCATAATTTGAGTTGTTATCATTAGAGGGCAGCACAGATACTAAATTAATCATGATAATGTTTATTTTTGTCCAAGATATTGCATATATTTCTCTGATCTTTGGAATAAAATTCTTAATTTTATTATTCCCCTCTTATTTGATGCCACATGTATAATTTTATGTTACCTAAGACATGCCAATCACAGTGGTCACACAGTCTGAGGCATGAACTGTCTTCATCCTTTCGAACACTAGGGCTGTGGGTTCACATCCCACCTGAGGCATGGATGTCTGTGTACATTTATTGTGTGTGTAGGTAGTTGCCCTGCAGTGGGTGGATCCCCTGTCCTAGGAGTCCTACTGACTGTATATAAATTAAACTGAAGAAGCTGCGAAGGTCCATAAGGTCCGTAGAGCCATAGATATAGATACCTAAAGCATGAAAATACAGGTGTCCAGATGAAAAGTATCCAACATAAAATAATTATATCTCAGAAAGCATATATTATACACATTTATAGCTTGCACCATTACAAAGGGACACTATCAAAATTTTTTACTTAATATATGGGTGAGGGCACACCAAGGAAACTGGCAACCTCAACACAACTGCAATTTCTGAGAATTGTTCTCAGCCTGAGTTGAACACCTGGAACTGAATGGAGCAGCGCAAATTGAGTACATGGCAGTACATCTCAGTGGAAGACTGAGAAACTCAACTTCCAGGCAACAGAGCAAGCCATTCTTCACACAGTTGCATTGCAGCTTGGTTTCCTAGTGTCAACTGTTCTGTAATGCACTTCAGTGATTCACTTGTTTCTTAAGATGGCATGAAAGGTTGATGAAGTTGCTAATTTTGATTTTGTGCAGCCAGTTGAGCAAGAGACTATGCTAAGCAGAACAGAATAGATTTGGCTTGGGAAAGAATTTTGCATGAGATGAAGATGGTATGTGTGTATATACATATTATGGCTTATTGGCTCTGTGCAGGAACTGTTGAGCCACAGAGGCCTTGAGGCACGCACACAACGTGAGAGTTGCAGATTGTATCGGCGCATTGCTAGGCAACAACTCTGTGCATGCTTGGATGGCGTAACAGGAAGTGAGAGTGATGTCACATACTCCCACTCATCCCATTGCTGCGCAACGCTCGGTAAACACGCCTGACAACAATACCTGATATCTGTTGCCAAGCAGCAGTGTGTTTTCTATGTGGTCTGTGCCGAGCCTATATAAGGAGCAGCGAACACTGTTCAGCCAGTATTGAGTATTCAGTATTCAATATGAGTTATGAGCAGTTGCAAGCAGTTACAAGCAGTATGAGTTGTTCAGTTGTATTAAGTGAATGGAATTGAGACAGTTGTCAGAAGTGACAGTTGAATTCTAGCAGTCACCGAAGTGACAGTTGAAGCCTGGAAGTGACTACAGCAGTAGAAGTAATTGAGACAATGAAATTGTGAACTCTGTAAGTGTAAAAGTGAGTGTGCAATAATTTTGCTAGATCCAAGACCGGCGTGAAGTTATTTGTCGCACGACACACAGCAAAACGTGACAGTATATATATGTATGTATTATAACCAAAACTTATAATATGATCCAAATACAGAATATGTCTGCTAAAGCATTGCCAACTGCTACAGTATGGCCCATGCTGTGTGATACAAGTCAGCAGTTAAGTTAGTCCTCATCCTCTACAAGTATCAGTTGAGTTCAATTAATATAACTCCACTGAGATGGAATTGCTCCTGCTGGTGTTAAGAAATAATCAGCCAGCTGCTTTTGGGCTCTCTTGGTGTCATGACAAATATCCAGAATATATTCCACTTTGTCCCCGCATTGCTTGAAGCATGTTTGGTGTTACTGTAGCTACAGAGTCCCTTATGTGGGCTTTCATCTGATGAAGGTCATTGATCTTAAACTGGTAGACAATGTTCTTCACACAACCCCACAAGAAGAAATCTAATGGGGTTAAATCTGGTGACCTAGGAGGCCAAGTGATCGGTCCACCTCTGCCAATCCATCTAGCCATCTCTCTGTCCAGGTGATTCCTGACATGGTGGCAGAAATGCGGTGGCTCATGTGCATAAGCTGGGCATGAGATAAAACTTTCAGAGTTTTCCTTTCCGATGACATAAACTGGATACAGTATAACAATTAGTTTATGAGATATAAATTTTTTATTTTGGATACCTTTCATCTGGACACCCAGTACATGGTGTGAACATGTTTCATTCCCATTATTACATAATTGCCATCTTGTTTTTCACACAGAAGTATCACTGAGATGTAAATTCTTTATTTGCTGCTTGTAAGCAGAAGGGATGTACACCCAAGGTGTGCACTGTCAAGTTTCCGTAAGTTTGCACGCTAAGTTCAAGGTTTCTAGGCTCCTTGATTTTGAGACGCATGTTACAGTGAGTACTTATAATATTTGAAAATGGTTCAAATACATAATCTTCAAGCTGAACTTCTAATTACATATATTGCTATGTGGCACTAAGATTAAAAAAATAATGCAAACATAGTAAACGGTGTTAATTATTTTGTGTTTTTGCAGTGAAAACTTAGATATGCCCATATTAGCTTCACCTTGTTTGTTCATCCTTCTGTCTGCATATAAAGAACTCAGAACTGCTGAAAGTGTTTTAGTACATTTGGTTGATGTTGGGAAATTCTTCTAAAAGTGTCAGCATATTCAGTTCCAATTAAAATTTGACAACGATAAATAACACTACCAGAATACATTTCTATGCACTTCTCACTTGTAGTACAGGAATTTTTAACTTTTTATCAGAATGAAAGCTGTTTTGAACAAAAGCTGGAGATTAATAAAAGAAAGCTCACTTTACATGTCTGGTGCACTTTTCCAGTAAGTTGTATGGTTCTTGAGTTTATGAAACAAAATGGATTTTATGCTGTTGGCAGCAAGCAGTAGAGCAAATAAAAGAAAGGTGCAGGGTATGGTGTAATGGTATGTTTATGGACTGCGAGCTACTTATAGCGTAGGAAATGAGCCTGCAGTCACAGTTAAAGCAAAAAGGTAGTGCCTGCTTAGTAATTGCTTGTTATGATGAAAGTGCCAGAAACGGTACCCTTATTTATATGAGACTTTTCCATATAACATTACTATATTGATGATGTTGATGCTAGTTTCTCATTATAAGCCATACTTGTTCCATTGTTTATAAAGATCCTACATATATGCAGAAATGTCTGAGAAGTTGATAATCCATGACATTTTCTGTTTGAAATGTTTTCCATAGAATTTGAACCATTGCACAAACCATTTCGGATGATCTCTGAGCAGTCAGTAAGCAGTCTTCTAATTTGTTTAAATAGCTACTTCTATTAAAGTACCATTGAAAAGGGGGCTGATGACACAAGCACCCCAGGTCTCCTGTATACCATCTTCTGCATTTACAGATGCTGTCTTCAGATAACACGTAGTCTTACAGGCCTTAATAATTCAATAAGTATTCAGTTGTTTGACATCTTCAGCTACGTATAAAGTGTAGTTTTGTCCAGTCACACCTGTAGGTTGCAGAAGGTCTTGCAAAAGAAGAAAAATACAACTTGCACTGTGGCACAGCAGAATAGTTGTTTCCATTTGAAGGATCCTTGTCAAATAAAACTGTTGCATTTATAACGTAGGCTACAGAATGTCTGAAACATGTTCACACAAAAATTGCTTTTACACGTACATTCAGAGCTATATGAAGAAATATCTGTGTATCTGTTCTTTATTTTAATTCCATAAATCCTTACTTGCTTCCAAAGCCATCAGATATAGAACATGTCGCATATGCATATGTTAGTTTAAACACAGAACTAGACACCTTACAACTACATTCATAAAAGAAACAATAATTAAACATAATGCAGTAATTTAACAAGCATATAGGACGCATCAACTTGACAGTAATACCTTATTGAGATCATAGCTTAAATATGTAAACCTATATTAGATTATAATAAATTAATTTATACAGTGTACCATAAAACAGCATTATAAAAGGTTTCATTCATCTTGTATTTAAAATATTCATCTAAAATATAAAATGAATGGAAATACAAAAAATGTTTCAAGGCTACTTTGAATTGTTTTGTATTATGAGACAAATTCTTTATTGGAACAGGTAAACTGTTAAAACACCTTAATCCCAGTATAATATGTTCCCGTCTGATAAACTGACAAATAAGACAGTGGATGATGCACATCAGATTTGGTCCACATATTAGTATCTCAGAATTTACTTCAAAATGATGATTATTATTGATCACAAACACTGAAAGTGTGTGTGTGTGTGTGTATATATACATATACATACATACTGAGATTGTAGTGGTAATATTTCTAATTCTCTAAAATATTCTCTACACGAATCTCTATCTCTAATCCCCACCATAATTCTAATTCTTTTGTAGTCTAAACATTATATTGCTATAACAAGAATTTTCCCAAAATATTAGTCCATAAATCATGATAGAGTGAACACAGGAATAATATACCACGTTCAGTGATTCTTGGGACAAGAATGGCTTAATTGTTCTAATCATGAAATAAGCTGAACTTGATTTCGTTACAACTGTATCTATATGAGTATTCCAAGAACATATGTTGTCCAGTGTTAGTCCAAGGAATTTTGTATTACAAATATCCTTTATATTATAATAAATGATACAAACTCCGTCCTAAGTGCAAACAATATATATTATATGTCTTTGATCTTGTTCTTTCTACACTACATGTTTCGGCCTCTATCGGCCATCATCAGGTGTATACTCTTAACGTTGCTGCCACACTGAACCCAGTCTAAAATTTAACATTTAAAAACACAATGTCACATTCTTCGTATTATCAACATCTACATCGTTGATATGTGTCTGGTATGTAGATTATGTTGCACACGTCAAATTTGATATTCTTGTAGTAGCACTCTAAAAATCTTTAGTTATGATGTTTTTAAAACCTTTTAAAATTTTCTCTAAATTTTAAATTTAAAATTTAGAGAAAATATTTTGTTACTACAAGAATATCAAATTTGACGTGTGCAACATAATCTACATACCAGACACATATCAACGATGTAGATGTTGATAATACGAAGAATGTGACATTGTGTTTTTAAATGTTAAATTTTAGACTGGGTTCAGTGTGGCAGCAACGTTAAGAGTATACACCTGATGATGGCCGATAGAGGCCGAAACATGTAGTGTAGAAAGAACAAGATCAAAGACATATAATATATATTGTTTGCACTTAGGACGGAGTTTGTATCATTTATCGTGTAGAGTGCAACAGGATGCTTAAATATAATATCCTTTATTTTATTGTGTAAGAAACATATTTTTATATTTTTAAATGTGTTTGTGCAGTGGAATTGAAAGTTAAAAAAATGTGATACATTGTGATAAATGGGCCTGGCTGAAGTTTAATTTCCTTGTACTCTAACAACAAAAAGAAACTGAAGTATTTAGAAGAAAACTCTGTATCCCCATTAATTTACATTTGTAACAGATCTCTTTCAGCTGGTGTCTTTCCCACTCAGTTGAAATATTCAGAAATAAAACCATTATTTAAAATGGAGATAAAACTAATATGACTAACTACAGACCTATATCATCACTAACATCCTTTTCAAAAGTTGTTCAAAAAGGTTATATATTCAAGAATGAACCGACATATAGCGAGTAACAACATATTAGCAAATGAACAGTATGGTTTTAGGAGTAATTCATCTACAGAAATGGCCCCATATAAATTAATTAATGATATATTAAATTATGCTGAATAACAACATATTAGTTGGTGGCATTTTCTGTGAGTTGAAAGCTTTTGACTGTGTCAATTATGATATTTTACGGTGTAGACTGGAATTTTATGGAATAGTTGGTAAGGACAATTCATTGGTAAAATTCTACCTCAAAGAGAGATACAAGAGAGTTGTAATTAATAACTGGCATGTTCATTCCACATGGGGCAAAGTTAATAATGGTGTTCCCCAGGGATCAGTTCTGGGAACTTTATTGTTTCTTTTATGTATAAATGACTTTTCAAACATTATAATTAGTAAATCCAAAGTTGTTCTTTTTGCAAATGAAAAAAAAAAAGAACTCCTTGGCCTGTAGTCTGCAAGTGAACTATACTGACCACCAGCATAATTATCATGAATTCCAGCCATTTAGATTATGAAACAACAACATTCAAATATTTAAGAACATAAATGATGATTTAAAGCTGATTTATTGACACTAAACTTCAATAAAACATATTTTATACAATTTTTGACTAAGAATAGCTATGCAGTGGATATACATATTGACTGTGGTAACAGTCGGATTGCTAAATCGGCTAATACCAAATTTCTTGGATTAATTATCAACTACATATCATGAAAGGGACATGTCGCCTGGCTTATGTCTAAATTAGGTTCAGCCTGTTATGCAATGAGGGCTGTTAAACCTTATGTGTAATACGAAACAATAAGAATAATTTATTTCTCATATTTTCCCTCTGTTATGACTTATGGTATAATTTTCTGGGACAGTTCTCCCTGTATTATTTATATTTTTAGGCTACTGAAGAAGGTAATTAGAATTATTACTAATTCTAAAAGCAGAGACTTGCAGGGATTTGTTTAAGAAACTGAAAAATTTGCTCCTCCAATCACAGTACATATTTTCTCTTTTGTTATTGTTAAAAACAGATAACAGTTTAAATCTAACTCTGAGATTCATAGCATTAATACAAGACACAATTACAATCCCCATTATCCAGTATGTAATTTAACAGTATTCCAAAAAGGAACATATTATTTTGAATCGAGGCTTTTAATAATCTTCCTTCTAGCATAAAGAACTAGCTCATGATACAAAACAATTTAGATTTGCTTTAAAAAATGTATACTTTTAAATTAATTTTATTCATTGGAAGAATATTTTAACTTCAATGTTAATTAATGATCTTGATCTGTTATATGCTGGATGGCTACCAGCACATTTTTATGTTTGATTATTGTAGTCTTGTTTGATATTACTATGTTGCTTGCTTTAACACATATATTTTATAACTGTTTAATGATTTACTCATTGTGATTTGTCCAGGATAACATGTGTAATTGTGATGGATTAGATATAATTCATTTGCATTTATGTAATTGATGAGACTTATTTTGTTGTCGTTGACTATTCCTATAGCCACTGGTCTTACAGCCATGTAAGGATCCATGGAATGTAAATGAATGAATGAGTAATGTGAGGGGAATGAATTTTGGCATAGGATGTTGAAAAATATTCAACATACTAAACCAAAAACTTATTGCAGCATTTTGTTGCAATTGAAAGTTGTCAATGTTTCTTTTTACATTACATTGCATTCCATGGATCCAAAGTTAGTCAAATGACTGTATGATGTGGAATATGTCATATAAATACAAAACATATGTACAGACCCAATGGAGTTCTCCCACAAGAGAAACCAAGAATACACAGTGACTACACACAAGGCTATTTAAAGATACATAAGTTATTTTCTAGACAATAGGTATTCATCAACAGAGTAGAATGAATGTGTATTTAAGTATTGTTTCAATGCTATTTTAAATCGTGCCTTTTCATTCATAAGACCTTTGAGATCAGATGTCAGGTTATTAAAAATGTTGATGACTGATGCTTTCTTTGCAGGCTAATGCTTAACAGGATAAAATGGGAAGAAGACACAGTGAAAGACAGTGATGGGAATGAATCTGTCAACAAGTGTTTCTTGGTTTGGGAGGTGAGATGCTTCTTATTTTAAGCAAATGTGTGATGCTAGAGTTACATATTTGTATGTCGTTTATATGTGCCAGCAGTCAGTCATAGTTCTCTTGTGGTTTGTACATCATCATGATAAGTTGCATTTCTAGGTGTAGCTATTTAAATGCTGCAAACTTTACAACTTTATTTCCATTCTTATTACAAGCTATTAGGTACAATATGGCTTTCAACCTATGTATTTAAATCACTAGTTATTACTAAAGAGAAACTTCTCTTTATGTATTATTGTAATTCTCAGTATAAGTAAGTCTTCAGCCTTTTCTTGGTATACTCCTTCAGAACGACTGGCTCCTCCTACTTCATTTTGGTGTCCTTACAGCATTTTAAATCTTGCAATAATTTATTTACATAACCATACGAGGTGCTGTCGGAAAGTTTCCAGACTAGGTCAAAAAAATTCTGGCATAACTTACTCATTTTTGGCTGCCATCTCCTTTGAAATAGTCTCCTTGGGAATGTATACAGCAATCCTATCATTTTTTCCATGCACCGTGGAATTCATTTTCCTTAATGCTGTCAAGTACTGCTTGCGATTCCATTTGGATATCAGACACTGTTTCAAAACATCATCCCTTCAGTTTCATTTTCAATTTGGGAAACGAAACAAAATCACAAGGGCCTAAGTCCAGTGAGTAGGGAGGATAGGGAACCATAACCATGTTGTTAGTCACAGACTCTCGTTTTCAGGTACATGTCAGTGGACGAGTTGTCGTGATGAAGGAGCAGTGTGATGCATGTTCAAATTTTATGTTAAGATGTCATTGCAAACTCCGTAACTGATCCCAGTGGTGTCTGCAAGCTCATGGATTGTTTGGCGACAGTCTTCATTAATGAGTTCTTACATTTTTTCAACATTTTCTGTTTTTTTGCTGGTGCGTGGTTGCCTTGAATGTTTGTCATCTTCAGCTGACCCTCGATTGGCCTTGAAACACGAATGTCATTCAAAATCCACTGACTGGCTTAAAGAATGTTCTCCAAAAGCCTCACAAAGCATTTCAGATGTTTTGGTAGAGGATTTACTGAGCTTCATGCAAAATTTTATGCAGACAGATTGCGTGATTTTGCCATGCATTGCAGACAAAATGAAACATGAAGTCGAAAAAGCACTCTTGTCAAAACAGTGCCTGTTCACAGTGTGGTGTTACGTGGCAAACTGATGCAATATGCTTGTGGAAGTGTGACCGTGGCCTCCCCTCTCATCGTTTACTGAGGCAGTTAAACAGTAACATTATGGAAACTTTCTGATACGATCTCACAGATAGTGAATTTTAGAATCGATTTTAGAACTTGAAAATATTTGTCACACAACTTGTAGTGAGTTCACTTCATATTTTTTACATTATGATGATTTCTGAGCTTTGTTTTCCAGGGGACTGTGAAACAGAGAAACTTTGGTGATATGAAATTCAAAGTGTGCCCAACAGAGAAGTTAGCAAGGGAACACTTCAAGAAGCATGGAGTGGAGCAGTACTGGGACCTGGCATACAGTGGTGCAGTTCTTGAAGCAACCGATGATGTATAGTAGCTTCCCTCATCTGTCCAGACAAATATGATGCAAATGTTTATACAAAGTCAAAGGTATTAGTAAATTGTGAATTCATTACGAATAAGAAATGTTGTTATACTTGTAGCAGTTAATTCAAATTGTATTCCCTGTTCCTGACATTCTTTGAAGGGTCATGGTATGTAAAGCAGAAGCTGGTTTCATTGCTGCTACAACTGATAATCATCAAGATAGATGTTATCTTAAATTTACATATGCCCTACCTCACTCCATGGGGCAGAGTTCTTCTTGAGAAATTGATAGTTTTTCAGCTAGTCGAGAAACACTCTGCCTTTTATGGAACTTCTAGGTTCATTATTTTTTCATAAGAATGCATTCTGTTTGTGTTTTGTTTTAAGTGATAAATGAACTGGACACAAATTTACAATAAAAACCTTTTCATTTGTTTATTTCTTATCATAAATTATATGTTTCAGCCAAAAATGGTCATCCATTAGGGGATGTATACAAATCAACCAAATACAGTGGATTCCAGTTAATAGGGTCACTGGTTAATTGTGGCAGTCATTTATTTGGGCAGATCCTGGAGAAAGAAAACGAATTGAGAATATAACAAGAATTCAGAATTTGCTTAGTTTATTTGGGACACCATGCCATTTAATTGGGCCACTAGCTGCCACATGGTGCAGTTGTGAATATTATATCACCAGTCACTGACTCTGTATAAATGGATCTACAATGGCATGTGCAGTGATTTATTTTTATTTAACATTTTAAATCCCCACAGAAATGCCCAGGAGAGGTGTAACACTCACTGACAAAATTGCCTCACTGGAAAAAATTAAAAACCAGCCACCTAACACCAGTCATCACCACCTGGTGGAGATAGGGTGCAGAAATCTACAATTGCATGTGTTATACAGCAGCAAGAGGAACTGCGAGATGAATGGACATTACACCATGGACAACAGGGATCTTTCCAAGAATGTAAGTGTGGATTTAAGGATCCAGATGTTCAGGAGGCCCTCAGTCAGTGGTTCTGTATTGTAACTGGACAGTGTATGTGTCAGTGGACCACTGTTGAGAAGCAAGTCACAGGATTTAACCAAAAAGTTGCTGGGTCATAACGATTTCAAAGCAACAGATGGTTTGTTGACTCGATGGAAATTCAGGTTTAGGATAAAATTCAGAAAGGCACACAGCAAGAAGGACCGTGCTGATGCTGTAATTGCTGAACAGTGGAAGTAGACAAGGCTGCCAAACTTGCTTCAGAAATTTTGTGCAGATGATATCTACAGTGCTGATGAAACAGGTTTATTTTATCATGCCATGCTGGATGATTCCCTAAGCTACAAACATACAGCTGTATCTTGTTCAAAGACAGCAGTGGATCATGTAACTGTTGTGCTGCTCATACATGTCAGGAACTGATAAACAAAAGCTTTGGTTACCAGGAAAATGGCTAAGCCTCTGTGCTTTAAGGGGGTTAGTATGGACAGTTTCCCAGTTCTATACTATGCTAACAAAAAGGCGTAGATGACATCTGAAATTTTTAAGAACTGGCTAATGAGTTGGGACTTGGAATTGCAATTGAAAGCAAGGAAAATTTTACTGGTTATTGACAACTGTGCGCCCACCCTCATTTGGATTCTTGGAAATATATCCAGCTGGAATTTCTGTCTCCCAACACCACATCCCTAGCTGGAATTTCTGTCTCCCAACACCACATCCCTGGTACAGCCAATGGACATGGGAATTGTACAAAATTTGAAGACCTTATATCACACAAAAATAAAGTCCTACATTTCATTCAAAGTAAAGGATTAAAAAAAGGGTTATTCCCAAGGGGAAGCACAATAGGTCTTTGAAGGTTGCAGTGCGAGGGCCGGTTTTTATGGCTCACCCCTCATACTCGTATGTCACTCAAAATTGCTAAACTACATCCTAGAAGCAATTCAAGAATATATACTGACATAATCCTCACCAGCTAAGGAGACCAGTGCAAGGATTGATATTTTAGAAGCAGCACAGTTTATTGCCATAGTTGGCGAAGAGTAAATACCAAGACCATTCAGAACTGCTTTGCTCACTGTGGTTTAAAACACTCAGACTTGTAGATGCTGAATAAGGCCGAAAGCGAAAATGGCATCATATTGGAAATGAACCACGCCTGAAATTATGGAGAGTTTTCGTCCATTGACGATAGTCTTCAAACTTATAATGAAAATGAAGATTGTTAGAAGTGATTGTTGAGTAAATTGCAGTGAAACACCAGACTACATCAGAAGAACAGGAAACTGATGAGGACAATATGACCGAGCATGAACAAGTCTGTACCCATGATGCTTGGAAATTTATTGCTGGACTATGACTTTATTTGTGCAGGAGGGCAATGAAGGCAGTCTGGAAACTTGAGCTGCTTTTGTCAGTTGCACTCAATCAAGAGAACATGGCAGGTATACTCATTCAGTTCCTCCAACGTCACTAACCGTTAGGAAGCATATGGGTGTTTAATACGTAAATTAATCAAATTTGTTTCTAGACTAAATATTTTTCTGTGATTTGCACCAATTATGTCAGCTCATCTAAAAACAGTATTTTTGCTGTGCAGTAAACTGAAAGCTTATTTTTTGTCTTATAAACTAATAAACACCATAAATGAAACTGGGGAGTGGCCCAAGGACTTTACAGAAGTGACAATGATTGCCTTAAAGAAAAAGACAAAAGCTACAAAATGCAGCGACCATCACACAATAAGCCTTATTGTGATTGCATTAAGTGGAGGAACTGTTTTGGAAGAGACTGCGGACCTGTCGTCTGACAGATTAGTGATGAATGAATGTACATATACCTTTTTAACCCTTTGCTGCAACTTTATATATTTTGGGCAGCAACTAAATTGGGGCAGAGTACTCTAGTCCCGATGTGTCCCAATTAATTGGAATCCACTGTATATTGAGTAAAAATTTGTTTAATATGGGAATGTAAGAAAGTAGATAAAATAGTAATGAATTAGGTGAGATTTGGCTTAATTTTACAAGGACATGAGTATAAAATGGACAATGTTTGTCTAAGTATAAATATTCTCCAGTATTTTGGGGGTTATATGTTTTTATTTAATTCAAATTTTGATATAATTGGTACTTCACATTCTTGTAACATACTTCTGATTTTCTGTGTATAGTTTTTCTTGGTCAGTCTAAGTTAAATTACTTGTATGTTGTCACACTCCAACTGTACTAATATATAGATTATTGCTTTTGAGAACACACATTACATGTCAGCACATCAGCCCTTGCCTTTAGATATATGTATTGTATTACATAAGTCAACACCAGTTACATAAAAAAGAAACTACTTAGAATGACGAAAAGGGAACACACACACTTGTGACTTAATGTTATCATTTAGCTTAGACTGACCAAAAGAAAATATATACAGAAAAGTTAAAATATAATAAAATATGAAGTATAATAGTATAAAAAATGAAGGGTCTTGTCCCCCACGAGATGAATCTAGTTCATTGTTGTCAACCCATCTACTCCTAAGTCATTTTACCTTCTCCATGGCTGTCTTATCTCATCATCCTTCATTTTGACATCCTAATTGTACAAATTATGGAGCCCATTGTTATGCAGTTTCATCCTCCTTTTAGCTTACATATTGTAATTGATGTGATAATCTTCCTTGGAATTGTGAATTCTGTATACCGAAATCTTCGTCTGTCTTGATAAGCTCTCTTAAAATTTATACATTACTAATGCACCGGTCCATTATACTCCAATTTCTTCTATTGAATGCAAGAGGTATTATTAGTAGTCAGCAGTTTATTATGATATCATTATTGATGATCATTCTTGAATGGTGTTCATGCCAGAAGAATGAATATTGGGTAATAGATAAAGGAGAGATGGCTCAGAAATTACTGTGGTCAGTTTTATCACCATTCTGATGTGTAAATGCAATAGTACAGTTTTATGTTGCTGTGGCAGTTCTACTGTATTCCAAGTATGGGTAGAAACATCAGCAGTGAAAATGAATACAAACTGATTATAATCTAGTTTCTCCTTCTTTCACAAATCTTTCCCATTGGATAACACCACACTCTCTGTATCAACCTCTTTCTTCCTCTGCCTGTGACACTTTCACTCTGAAGATGAAGACTGCAAGGCATGCTGAAATGTCAGAACATCTTCGCCATATGTCTGCAAAAATTCTAAATGCCAAAGTTACCTATTTACTTGATGTACCTCTGAATGCAGTGCTTGCCACATACTTGCAGTCAGGTGCAATGAAATAATGCCTCAAGATTTTTAATGTTTCATTCCATTTTCAGTGGAAGACCTTTGTTATAATTCTCTCAAACTTTTTATTTTTACCGTTTGCTTCCATCTTCATGACTTTGCCTCTTAGATACTCCCTGGCTGAAGATAGCCTAGCAGTACAGAAGAGGCTGTGTCTTTACTAACCTATCCTTTTTATCAATTGCAAATGGCTTGAAGAGAAAAAGCCATGCAATTACAGTGCTGCCACTGGTTAACATAAAGATGCATCCATACCTGCTTTCTGACTAGGAGCAGCCGCTGTTGAACAGCATTGGTTTGCATTTTACATTCATTATTTTGCCTTTTCACTTTCTTGTGGGAAGGTCTGTTACACTTACGTAGGTACTGGCAACAACATTGTAATGACAGTGCCACAGACACAGATTTGTGAAAAGGACTGCATCTAAGTAATATCTATCATTATGGGCTTAACAACACTATTGGAAGATATGCATGAATTCCAGAAATTAACTTCCTCATAAATAATTGCTTCCCTGTGGTAGTTTTTAGGAAACTTACCCTGGTCCTTTGGATCGATACTTTTGACTACCTACATGTGACGGTGATGTGGTTTTGTTGCTTGTGGAATGGTGTACTTGTTCTGGCCTCATTGCACACCCAGTGTGCTGTACATTGCACAAAAGTTGTTGGTAGTTGTGCCTCATGAAAAGCTGCATATTGTTCCTCTGCTTTTCCATAAGTCACAATATTTCAGACTGAGGCAGTGTTCATACATCTGTTAATCCTGACCGTTGATCTATGGTAGCAGTTATATTCCACTTCAATTCCCACCCCACCTTACAGGAAGTGGTACTGCAGCTGACATGCAATGAGATATATAGTAAACCCTCACTAATCCAGTTACAGTTAATCCAGATAAAAATATGAAAAATGCTGTTTACAGTTGAGTACTTTCTTTAAAAGACACATGGCATTTCGGAAGGCAGATGAGTCACTTGTCTTTTCAGACAAAACTTGACAGTTTCTTCAAACATGTAATATTACTTGTACTTTCAGAAACGAGTCCAAATTCTGAGTCTTCTGTTGATTAAGAAAAGTATTGTGTTTTGTAGTTTTTAAATGAAGGCTCTGTAGTGATATTTCTTTATTTTCATCATCACTACTTATAGCATTAAATTTTCCATTTATTTGCATTAAGTTTTTCTACCCTTTCATGACTACCTCTTGCTTCATTAATCTGGATTATCGCTTAATCTGAATGACCTCTCCCCTCTCAATTACTGGATTAGTGAGGGTTTCTAAGAGCTGATTGAGAGTGGAGTTTACTGAGTCATCACACAACTTAAGCAAGTTCCTACCCAGTGGATGGCAGAATTACAGCTATTCAGAATCTCCATTGAACTCAAAATATGTTTTTAATTTGTAAGATTAGGTTGATCTGGAAACAGAACTTATACAGTCCGTGTTGCAAGTGGGCTTGAAGTTACAGTTCTCATGGTATCTCATGTCATTGAATTCAGTACACATCTGTTCTGGTGGCTATTAAAAAGGATTGTTTTTACAAATTGTAAACTGTACCCAGGGCCAGTGTGACAGCACATGCATGCCAGGTGGCCTTCTGTGGTGACATAATTTCAAGGGCTGCAAATTTATGCACCTATTTTTTTGTAAACAATAATTAATTTCTGCTGGTCTTTTATGTATATTGTGAATACTTCTTGACAGTAATCTAAGCATGTTATGCAGCCATCTAAATACAGTACACTGTGACGCTAGTGGTGATTTTTGTTGCAGTGTCTGTAAATTTGATGTTATTAGCTTCTGATTGGGACAAAGTTTTGAGAAACTTAATCTCTTTTTACTGATGATCAGCAGAACTTCTCAATGCCTGGGGCAGCATTTGGGCTTGTTCCAGTCCTTATTGCACCCTTACTTAATTGTGTGTTTTCTGTGTTATAAGTTAATGATTCAGTTACACTATGAACTTTGGAAGTTCTGTGCTGGTGAGTGAGGTGTGAAGATGACAACTGCAAGATGAAATTTGGATATAACACATTTGTAGATATACATCAGTGGTAACCAATTAAAGCCTAGGTTTTTGAGTTTAGTTACTTTGGACTTCAGACTTCTGGCCTACATCAAATTCAGCAGTAGCAAAGGAATACGGGGTGTCCAGATGAAAGGTATCCAAAATAAAATCATTATATCTTAGAAAGAATTTATTATACACATTAATGGGATACACTATTACAAAGGGAAACTATCAAAGTTTTTCTGCATATATAACTGTCTCAATAAATTTAAATGTGGGTTCCTTTGGTGGCACAACAAATATCCAGGCTTGAAGCATGTTTGGTGTTACCATAGCCTCCCTTATGCAGGCTTTCAGGTGTTTAAGGTTGTTGATCTTAACCTGATAGACAATGTTCTTCACATAACCCAACAAGAAAAATCCACTGGGGTTAAATCTTGTGACCTAGGAGGCCAAGCAATTGGTCCACTTCTGGCAATTCAAATCCCAGCCATCTCTCTGTCCAGGTGATTGCTAACGTGGTGGCAAAAATGTGGCAGCGTAAGGGCGTAAGGCAGATATGAAAAAAAAAATTAAGAGTTTTCCTTTGCGATGACATAAACCGGATACATGTATGACAATTAGTTTCTGAGATATAAATGTTTTATTTTGGATACCTTTCAGCTGGACACCCTATACTTTTCTGAGATGAGGGGTGATCCATGAGGTGGCCACATTAAATTTGAATGAAGACAGCTTACTGTGGGCTCCAAGTCACAATTCAGATATTTTAATTTTGCCAGAAGCGAGAGAAGGGCAAGATGTGTAGAGGAGTTTGGCTAATGTTTATATAGATTGCAAAGCAAGAATGTGGCGAAAGCTGCTCTGGAAGAAAGAAATACATTACCCCTTCTTTGGTTCATAAACAAAACACAGTATCATACCAGTATATGTTATAGAGAAACTCTCCTTGTTTTGACCAACTGCATATTCAATTTATTTCATAATATAAATTTTCTAGATCTGCAGTAGTGCCGTAGAATCTGTGAAATTTTTCACTCATACTTAGACTATTCCAAGGAAACTTTTTTTGAAAAAATATGTGTGGAATTTGGTATATTTGCAGAAGATAATTGTAACAGATAGTTTCAAAGTCATTAGTGCTCTACAAGGTTGTGCAATTTTCATGTCTTTATCATCAGACGTGTGCATATTTTGGAGATTTGCATACAGAATAATGGTGAATTACAATGAAACTTTATAAAAATTGGCAGTCTTACTTTGAATTCAGGACAGAATAAGAAGGCATTAATTTTGAAGTTCCCTGATGTTGACAGCATTTAAAATGTAAATATCATTATTTATTAATTTCTGAAAAAAAAAGACTTGTTTGTTGGAAGTGTATTTAAATACACTTTAGAATATGTGTTCTACAAGGTTGTGTCAAGAGCAGGGAAATACTAAATTTGTGTTATGTATAGATTTTCCCTGAAGGCTTGCACTGTCAATAAAAATGCTTAGTCTTTCTAACATGTCCTTATAGGTGGTGATGCTGTAAAGATCCATATATGCATAGGTCTCCTGTTGTACTCCACCTGTAGAGAAATGTATGTTCGTCTCTTGGTTCGGTGCCATTGCTGTCCCATCTGATATGTACTTCTACTTAACTTTTATGTGCTTCTTCCACTTCTACTCTGTGAACTTTCCCTTAGGGAGACTGTTACAGTCTGTGTATCAAATCTCGTGTCCTTTTTTATTTGCTTAGATTGCACCAAAAATATGTTTAAGTCAAATGAAGTTTGTGACATTTTGTTATGTTATTTTCTTACTGTGAGAGATTTTTAACCCCACACCCAAACCCCAATGCGAGGGATCACGCCTTTTTTGCTGTCTGGTGTGACTTGTTCAATGTGTTACTGATAAAGTACAGTACTTTTTATGACAATATCAGCAGAAGCTTCAGTTTTCAAAAGAAGGTTGTGTTATGTATTAATATGTTGGTATACTGTAATGGGGAGCACACGGTAGCATAGGTGGTTGAGGCACTGAAGGTCATGGTTTTGTTTCCTGAGAAGGTCATTGGATTTTCAATTGACCTAACCCTTCAAGCTGCACTATGACCATGGGGGTTGACTCAGCCTCTAGCAGAAATGAGTAACAGGATTCCTTGGGGTACCTGGTGGATGAGGCTGACAATCTCAGCACCACCTGTGAGCCGATTGTCTAGAAAATGTGGGAGCCTCAATGTTTCACAATCCTATGGGCCTCCACAGCCTGTCCCAGGAATAGCTTTACTTTTTCTTATTGTAATTATTCCATATCCAGTCCAATGCAGTTTTGTTTGTGATTTGTTGGATAATCTGTTCTTAATTGTGACTGCACTTGCATGACATAAATTTAGTCCAAGTGAGAAGGCAGAGTAGTTGATAGCAATGATTGGCAGAGACCTGCTGCACTTGGATGGATAGCAAGAGAGCAGGGAAGCAGCAGGCCAGGTGTTCAATGTTGAGCAAGTACAGTGTTTTCAGCCCTGTCTGATTGTACATTATCAGTTGTGGCATGTATGTGGAGAACATTATTAGCTCTTGAAAGAGTTTTTCCTTGAAAAATACAGATTTATAAATTATGCCCATCTTATATGGAGTGCAGTTGTTAAGTGTTATTATCTGAGATCATTTTCATGTGAATCTTTTGTTTCCAAAATCATTCTTGTCATGACAGTATAGACATTTTTCCATGTACAGTTATCATTTACAGTTGCTTGCCGACATTGGCACGTGCATATTTGCATTAGAATATAATAATGCATTTTTGTGTTTGATGCTAATCCTTGAACTACCTTGAATTTGAATGATATTATTTACACTCTGAGTAAAATTTTATGGCTGTATGTTTTTAGATTTTGTCTTGTTGGACTGAGTGGAAAGTGTTTAATTTGCTCAGAAGGCACTTGTGATAGGTGTGATATTAAATTCTTCGTTACTTGAGTTAATGAACCTGCCAGGATACCACAGGTTTTGTTCATCACTTGCTTGTTCCAGTGATAGATGAGAAACTTGTATACATTGTGGCCATGTAAGGTAGACACTGTGTTGTAGTGTGAACACAGCAGATGCACAGTGCTTTTATTCATAAGGTGTACAGTTGGGAAGAATATACATGACAATATTATACAATACAGCATATGTTGTAAGATAACGAAATATTTAATTTACAAATGAATGTTACTGACTTTTGGAACATCTAGAAGAGAATTGATTTTCTTAAAGGACACATTTTCAAAAAGATTCACAAAATCAGTTAGTATGGACTGGGGGAGACAAAGAAACTCCTATTTGACCCTGTTAGGGGAGTTAAAAGGAACACTGATTTGGAGGGCAATTTGCTGAGAGTATGTCAGGTGGTCCTTAGTGAAACAGAAGTGAATTTCCTAGTTCTTTTTTTTTTTGCTACCCAATTTATATTTACCTTTCTTTTCTAGAAATAAAATATTAGGCATATCTTTATGAAACTGGGTGTGAAACCACTGTGTGGGATATGTCACTGCAGATCTTAAAGATGTTTATTATCCAGATATGTCCTGCGCTATGTGGAGAGGAATAATTTCAATTGGAAATACTTATATACATACTGGAGTAGTAATATACAAGGGCTATTTAGAAAGTAACCTTTGTTTATTTTAGATAACTAATATAGGAATGGGAGAGCTTTTGCACGTGAGGTAGTGTCACATGCCTCGCCTTGTAAAACCATCACATAACTGGTAACCTAGTGTTTTTGTTCTTGTCTCTACAGAGTGAGTTATGACGTGCCCTGTGATTGATAATCTCGCCAGCTGTGAAATTTGCTGTTATCCACTTTCTTCACACAAAAAATACAAGTGCTGTGGAAATCCACAATGTTTATGGCCAAAATGTAATGAGGGAAGGAACTGTAAGACAGTGGTGTAGAATGTTCAAAGATTGGTGGGTGGACAAAGTTCATGGCCGTTCACGATGAAGATCAAAGTGGTTGTCTATCTGTAGTGAGTGATAATCTTGTTCAAAGTGCCGACCAAAAAAATTGTGAAAGACAGCTCTTCAGAATTTCAGAACTTTCGTGAATTTCCACAAATGTCAGTGTTCTTTATGAGATTATCACAGTTAGGATAGGCTATTGCGAATTTTGTGCAAGATGGACCCAAATAATGTTAATGGATGTGCACAATACAGAGAATGGCTTTGACCCTTTTAGAGTGATACCAGAATGATGGTGATTAATTTCTCAATCACATCATATGAGTAACAGGTGATGAAACCTGGGTTTCATTTGTGAATATTTAAATAAAAGAGCAGTCAAAGCAGTATATGCACACACATTCACCAAAGAAGCCAAACAAGTTTAAATAAGTGTCTGCCAGAAAGCTGATGACATATTTTCAGGGACAGGAAAGGAGTGCTGATGGTAGAATTCATGCAACAAGGGACCACAATGTTCAGAAGTGTATTGTGAAACACTAAAAAAAATGCATAGGGCTATTGACAAGAAAAGGCATGGGATGTTTAAATGTGGTGTAGTGCCCCTCCATGATGCTGTACGTCTGCATACAGCTGCTCACACTCGGGCACTGCTGCAGCATTTCAACTGGGAGTTGTTTGACCACCCTCCTTGCAGCCCTGATCTTGCTCTGAGTACTACCATGTGTTTACCTCCTGAAGAACTGATTGCACTCATAGCACTTAAGCAATTATGAGGAGTTGACAGAAGGCGTCAAAAACATGGCTAAGCTCACGGGCGAGCAACTTCTTTGACACATCATCATCATCATCATCATCAGTAATCTGTCAAGACGACAGGTCCACAGTCTCTTCCAAAACAGTTCCTCCACTTTATGCGATCTAGAGCTTTCTCCTTCAAATGACAGTATCCTATTCCGTCCCCAAGGTTATCCAGCATCTTCTTACGTCTTCTTGTCACTTCTATCTGCCCATCTATCTTTCCTTCGATAGCTTCTTTTAGAAGGCAGTGTCTGCGTAAAACATGACCAATCCAATTAGCCTTCCGTTTTCTTATTTCATGTAGGATATTCCTCTGCTCACTGACTCTGATTAACACTTCTTCATTTCTCACATAATCGGTCCAACTGATCTTCTCCATTCTTCTCCAACACCACATTTCGAAACTTTCCAGATGTTTCTGATCTACTGCCCTAAGTGTCCATGTTTCAGCCCCATACAGAGCTATGCTCCAAATGTAGCATTTCACTAGTTTCTTCCTCAAAGTTAAGTCCAATTTGCTGGTAAAAAGATTCTTCTTCTTGCTAAATGCAGCTTTTGCCATGGCAATCCTGGATTTAATTTCAC